>NC_043962.1:16939216-16944216 GCF_902148855.1 Sphaeramia orbicularis
GCTTTCGTATCAATCCGACATTGACAAAGACGAAACGAAGGGAATTTTATCCATAATTTTTTATCCGTTTTCGTTAGTTTTGTAAGCACACAATACAGTTTCAGTTAGTTATCGTTTTTTTCTTTTAATTGTAGTTTTTATCTATTTCAGTTAGCGAAAATGTTTTTTCAACTCCAGTTTTGGTTATTTTGTTCGTTTTTGTTAACGATAATAACCTTGGTCCATCTATGTCATGTGACTGGAAGTGCGTCGGTTCCAGTTAGCTGTTTTTAGCCTGTTAGCAACAGTTCAGTCTGCAGGTGCATGTGTTTGAATGGAGGGTCGCTACCCGATTGTTTCCTGAAGTACCACGTCGGTTCCACAGGTTCCACAGGTTCCACACATGTGCAAGACTGTCAAATGTTTTCCTTTTTATGACGGTTAAGAAAAATTTAAGATGGATGGTTTGAGAAAGTGCTCTCGCTACCAGATCAGTTCAGGAAACTAATAATTAATTAAATAATATTAACCCTCCAGTATCCGGGTGCACCTTTTAGACACACTTTGCACTTCATTTTAAAAAACTTCACATTATTTTTCACAATTTAAATAAGGTTACAATTCATTTTTGCGTGATCTTTAAAATTCTGGCCACCAACTAAAAATTTGCACATAATAAACAAAAGAAAATTACCAGACTAGCATCTGTCTCCCAAGTGTGCCTAAAACGCACTATTTCATCCATTTGATATGTATGATTAGGACTGACCTTGATTTACAAAAATAAAATCAAATTGGAGCAAAAAAATAAATCAATATATAAAATTTAATAGTTTGATTTATAGGTGTGCATTTTTGGCACACTTGATGACAGATGCTAGTATTTTTGAACATTTTACCTAGCAACAAAAATAATAATGCAAATTAACTGATGTTGCTGTTAATCACTGACACATGCCAGGGTGAAAAAATCAAATAATATGTGATCCACTTTTTATGTAGAATATTGAAAAAAAAAATTTTTTTTTTGTTTTTTGCATCCAAAAAAATGGTTTGTTTACATTACAAGAGGGTTAAAAAATATGACAATTATTGAGTATTTGGTATTTTTATTTATGACTCAAGTTGATGAAATAGAAAAAAGTGTAAAAGAATTAAAAACTGTATGACAAATTTTCTGACATTATTCCACAAGTGTGCAAAAAAGACACACTTGGTGCTTAGTAAGAGCCTGCTGGACGGGATACCGGAGGGATAATTATACTATTCATTAGGGATGTCTGATAATGTCGGACCACCAATATTATCGGCCCGATATTGGCATAAAAATGTAATATCGGTGAATATCGTCATCATTTTTTTTGCCTATCATTAAAACCGATAAAATAATGCCTTGATTTCGCCGGCATTTACCGACGCGTAAATGAAGCATTGTTTGTAGCTGAAAGAAATGTGCAGTTTTCAAAGTTGTACAGTAGAGTTGCCACACTGTAGTAGACTCATGGAGGGAGGGAGAGAAAATAAATAAATATGGCATTTTTTCCACAACTTAAGTTGAAGTATGTATTCTTTGCACAGACAGTGTTTACATTTTGAAAGCCTTGTTGCATTTGAGAATGCATCCAAAGGGGCATCACAATAAAATTTGGCATGATGTGTTAATTCCATGACAGGAGATATGTGATGTTACCTAAAATTAGTTTAATATCCTACATATATCGGCAGCGGTATCAGTACATATCGGAAATTAAGCGTTGGACAATATCGGCATATCGGTTTTTGGCAAAAAAGCCAATATCGGACATCCCTACTATTCATATTTTATTTCTACTACTCTATGAGAAGATTTAATATTACACACTCATAATCATTGGCAAGAATGAAAAGAAAAGTATTTGATCAGCCCAAAAATATTAGACACATGCAATTCTTCTGGTTTTATTCTGCTGCAATTACTGTGCAATATTACTTGTTGGTAATTTTAGATCGCATTTATTTTTAAGATGTGTTTTTGTATTCTTACTCTATTTTATTTCATCTGTACGATTGCGAGTAAGATATAACAAAATTTCTTTCACAGTGTACAGTACATAAACAGATGCATGTTCTGAATGACAATAATAATAAAGCTATATTGAAAAACATCTTTGGCACTTTTTTGTCCAAGTAGACTTGCCGTATCCAATATGGCGGACTGTCTCGTGCACGTCAAATCTAAATCTGGCAGAATTCGACGAGTTTTTGTCGAAACAGTAGACGTTTAAAATAACTTTTACATGTTTTTATAATGTGATTTCTTAATAAAATGGCATTATTTCTATGTTCAGAACGCTTTTTGAAGATTGGTTTAGTGTGCCGCAAATTGAAACGTCGGAACACAAGTTGTGACGTAGCTGGAACTGATCTAGTAGCGACAGAGTGCATGGCTGAGGAAAAAGAGGAGTGTATTTGTGGGCGTACTTTTCACCCATGGATAAAACTACGTCAAAGTGTAGTCTGTAGTAAAAATGTACAACACTACAGCAACATGAGCAACCTTGAAACACCTGAAAATTAGTTCAGTTCTGTCAGAATTCCAGTCAATTTTATTCATTTCTAACCTGATTCTGTTGTAAAAATATGAAATGTGGGGAAAAAAGGTCTTTGGAGTTGTGATCAGTTTAACGCACAAGTGTCAAACATGTGGCCCGGGGGCCAAATTTGGCCCGCTAAAGGTTCCATTCTGGCCCCTGGGATGAGTTTTTGAAATGCAGAAATGACACTGAAGTTATGAACAATCGAGGATGTTAAAATCATTTAAGGTCAATTCAGTCTAAAAATGATCAGACCAGTTAAATACTATCATAATAACCTATTAATTATGAAAACTGCAAATTTTTCTCTGTGTTTTAGTGTAAAAAAAAAAAAGTTACATTACACAAGGATATTTACATTTACAATCGAGCCTTTTATTAAAAAAAATGTGAATATCTGAAATCTTTCAAGAGAAGTGTGTGGAATTTTAATAATATTCTCCCTGTTATTAGATGTTTTGTGTATTTTTAGACACCCCTGGTTTATTACATTCAATAAATACATTCAAATTATGTTATTTTTTTATTCATGTATATTATTTCTTTATTTTTATTTAATTCATATTTATTAATTATTAGTTATTTCTGTTCTATTTTGACATTTCTATTTAATTCATATTCATATTTATTTGTGGGATTTTTTTTAAATATTTGAATTAATATTTATGTTATTTATTTATTTATTATTATGTGTTTTTCTAAATGTATTCCATTGCTTTAAAAAATGGCCATGTTGAGCCGCATTATGTACTAAATTCCCATTATGTAATAAAAGTTCAAAATGTAATAAGCATGTCACGTCATCTTGTAATAAAGAAGCATTATGTAATAAACTGACGAATTTGTAATAAACTATGTCAACGCATTATATAGTAATTTTTTTCACATTATGTAGTAAGTTATCACGATTTGAGAAATTTATTACAAAATGCACTTGACATATTTTTATTTTTAAAAAAAAAAGTAATAACATGGTTCATTATGTATGTACCAAATGTGTGAAGGTTTAGCTCTTTTTTTATTTCCACAAATGTTGTTTACATTGTTAAAGACACTTTTCCGAGATTTTTTTGTTTTGTTTTGTTTTTTTCAACTGGCATAGACACCTTATATTGATCAAAATATTTTAATTTGCCTTAAAAAGGTTCTGTTTAGAAATAAATCCATTTATTGCTAAAGGTTCCATTCTGGCCCCTGGGATGAGTTTTTGAAATGCAGAAATGACACTGAAGTTATGAACAATCGAGGATGTTAAAATCATTTAAGGTCAATTCAGTCTAAAAATGATCAGACCAGTTAAATACTATCATAATAACCTATTAATTATGAAAACTGCAAATTTTTCTCTGTGTTTTAGTGTAAAAAAAAAAAAAGTTACATTACACAAGGATATTTACATTTATAATTGAGCCTTTTATAAAAAAAATGTGAATATCTGAAATCTTTCAAGAGAAGTGTGTGGAATTTTAATAATATTCTCCCTGTTATTAGATGTTTTGTGTATTTTTAGACACCCCTGGTTTATTACATTCAATAAATACATTCAAATTATGTTATTTTTTATTCATGTATATTATTTCTTTATTTTTATTTAATTCATATTTATTAATTATTAGTTATTTCTGTTCTATTTTGACATTTCTATTTAATTCATATTCATATTTATTTGTGGGATTTTTTTTTTTTATATTTGAATTAATATTTATGTTATTTATTTATTTATGATTATGTGTTTTTCTAAATGTATTCCATTGCTTTAAAAAATGGCCATGTTGAGCTGCATTATGTACTAAATTCCCATTATGTAATAAAAGTTCAAAATGTAATAAGCATGTCACGTCATCTTGTAATAAAGAAGCACTATGTAATAAACTGACGAATTTGTAATAAACTACGTCAACGCATTATATAGTAATTTTTTTCACATTATGTAGTAAGTTATCACGATTTGAGAAATTTATTACAAAATGCACTTGACATATTTTTATTTTTAAAAAAAAAAGTAATAACATGGTTCATTATGTATGTACCAAATGTGTGAAGGTTTAGCTCTTTTTTTATTTCCACAAATGTTGTTTACATTGTTAAAGACACTTTTCCGAGATTTTTTTGTTTTGTTTTGTTTTTTTCAACTGGCATAGACACCTTATATTGATCAAAATATTTTAATTTGCCTTAAAAAGGTTCTGTTTAGAAATAAATCCATTTATTGCTAAAGGTTCCATTCTGGCCCCTGGGATGAGTTTTTGAAATGCAGAAATGACACTGAAGTTATGAACAATCGAGGATGTTAAAATCATTTAAGGTCAATTCAGTCTAAAAATGATCAGACCAGTTAAATACTATCATAATAACCTATTAATTATGAAAACTGCAAATTTTTCTGTGTGTTTTAATATATAAAAAAAGTTGCATTACACAAGAATATTTACATTTACAGTCTAGCCT
>NC_043962.1:16949216-17069216 GCF_902148855.1 Sphaeramia orbicularis
TTTATCACAAAATGCGTCAGTTTATTACATAATGCGGCTTTATTATAGGATGACGGGACATTCTGATTACATTTGGAACTTTTATTACATAATGGGAATTTCTTATACAATGCGGCTCAACAGGCCACAAAAGGTAATGCAAATTAAAGCTGTTAAATGGACAGTATTGGTCATGTGAGATGTCTTTTAAGTGGAACATTTTAATTTTAAAAAATCACTACAAGTATCAGGTATTGAATATATCAGCCAAAAAAGTAATCAGTATCGTATTGAATCATAAAAGTGTGGTATCGTTCATCATTAGTCGGTATAAATCAACCTTAACTGTAAAAAACTGAACCGTACAGCAGAACACCGAAGTAATAAAGTACAAATACTTAGTTACTTTCAAGTTTTTTCTGACAGCTCTTTGTTTTTACTTCCTTCATTTCAACACAAATATCCATACGTTCCATCCTCCCCACACATTCAAAGTCAGCTCGTATCTTCAGTTTTTATGCATTGTCAGTTGTCTTCGTGTTGCATCTTTATGTGACAAGTCTGATTTCAGCTCAAACGGACAGGACAATAACACCCAGCGCATCCGTCAATGCGTGTCACGAGCTACAAATGTAATAAGATGAAAAAAATGGGGGAAGCAACAGACAAAAATATTTTAAAAGAAAGAAAGAGCGGCAGAAAATTACAGAAATAACCGAAAATGACTGTAATGACATAATGACACAAAAGGTAAAAACCAGACAAAACAAGTTGAAACAAGGCAAAATGACACGGAAAATGAATGTAAAAAAAAAAAAAAAAAAACCAGTCTCGTGGTGCAGTAGCAATGCAACAACCGTAGAAAAGGGGAGAAAAGCCATGTTAAAGGAAAATGTGCAATAACTTTTTACTTATTTGTGCAACAAGTACATATTTATTCTCTCGTCTTATATTTATTTTTTTATTTTACTACACTATCTCATCTGTATTTTATAACTTATTTGATCTCAGGTGTTTTTTTTTTTAGTGTTGACCCTACATTGTCATTTCATTCTTCGGTGCATCTTTGATGTAATTTCCCAAATGACATTAACCCTTTCATGCATAGCGATGACTACAGTGGACAGTTATTCTACAGCTGTTCTCTTGTATATTCATGGACTTGGTTGTTTTAGTTGCATATCAACCAACACAGTGGATACTTATGCACCATCCCATAATACACTGCATTCATACTGTTACTGTAACTTTGCAGTTCTTGAGAAACCTGAACTGTAGCAACAGATTTGAGTGTAAATCAGTTGCTAATTGTTATTAGATTGTAATTAACATAAAAAAAAAAAAAAAAAACCAAGAAGTTGTTGTATTTTGTTGTTTTTTGCATATTTTTTGAGTGCACAATAACTAATAATAATAATAATAATAACAACAATACTACTACTACTACTACTACTACTACTAATAATAATAATAACAACAACAACAACAACAATAATAATAATAATAATAATAATAATAACAATAACAACAACAACAACAACAACAATGATAATAATAATAATAATAATAATAATAACAACAACAACAACAACAACAATGATAATAATAATAATAATAATAATAATAATAATAATAACACAACAACAACAACAACAACAATGATAATAATAATAATAATAATAATAATAATAATAATAATAGGTTTATTTATATCGCACCTTTTAAAACAAATTTTACAAAGTGCTTTGACAAACAAGTAAAGGGCACAACAGCAGGATACAAGATGTAAGTAAAAACACTAAAACAGAAGCAACACAATAGGAGAGATGTGTACAACAAATGCAGACACATGACACTTTGAATAAATTAAATGAATCGGAATAAAGAGGGCAGGGATAACGTAACATGATGCAGTCAAATCAATGCAAAAATAGAAGCGTGAGATAAAACAACATCATGTATGAGAATATAAAACAACAATCAAACAGGATAAGATTCAAATTTTTAAAAAATTTAAAATTAAAATTAAAAGGAACTGTTATTATAGTATGTTAAAATGTGAGAAAACATCAGATTAGCAACATTAAAAAAACATTTATTTCATAGTTTTTACACAGTATGACAGTAAATGCATGTTTCTTTGCGTCAAAAATGAAATGCATAGTGTCCAGCTGAGTGGACATTTTTGTAACTCCATGAAAAATAGGTTCATAAAAAAGAAAAAAAAAAAAATCTATTGCATTGTTTTTGTATGCCTAAAGAGGAATAAAAACACTCAGGAAAAAAATCTTGATTAAGGTTCTCATAATTCATGCATGAAAGGGTTAACCCTTTCATGCATAGCGGTCACTCCAGTGGACAGGTATTCTCCAGCTGTTCTCTTACATATTCATGGGTTTTGTTTTTTTAATTCCATATAAGCCAACACAGTGGACATTTATGCATCATCCCATACACTGACATTTATACCATTACTGTTACTTTGCTGTTCTTGATAAACCTGATCTGCAGTAACATGTTTGAGAGTAAATCAAGTGCTTGTTCTTGTTATTAGACTGTAATTAACAGTTTTTTTTTTTCTTTTTTTCAACAAAATGGTCTCTTTTTTGCATATTATCTCCATGAAGTGAGTAATGACCTGTATTTGTGTATGTTAAAATGTGAGAAAACATCAGATTAGCTGCATTAAAAATGTTTTTATTTCATAGTTTTCACACTGGTATATCAGTAAATATGTTTTTTGCTTCAAAAATGAAATGCGTGGTGTCCAGCTGAATGGATATTTTTGCAGCTCCGTGAAAAATAGGTTAATAAAAGATGTCAATTGCATTGTTTTTTTTTAATGCCTAGAGGAATAAAAACACTCAGAAAAAAAAAAAACCAACTTCATTAAGGCTCTCATAATTCATGCATGAAAGGGTTAAAGGTCCCGTATTATGCTATTTTTCAGTCACGTCATATAGGTCTCAGAAGCCCAAAAACATAGTATTTAAGTTTGTTCGCCCCAAAATCATCCTTTGTTCGGAGTTTCAGCGGTTGAAAAAGTCCCTCTCACCAGCCCTCCTCAGAACAGGCTGTTTCTGGGCCTGCTTGCGGGTATGCAAATGAACGCATCTGTCCACGCCCACTCCCACTCCCCCTCCCCTCTCTGGGAGAGGACGCGGCTTACGCTAGTGGTACTACGCGCTAATGTTGACGGTGAAGCCATCATACACATGTCTCAGACAGAACGTCTTTCCAAACACTGGCTTTCTTTGCCTTGAGGCGTGATTGAGCCCCGACGGAAAACGGCGGTGTTGTGTCGGGTTCGTGGACCTGACACAGAAAGACGCCTGCCGCCACTAATGCAGGCAGCTGCTAACAAGCTTGATGCTAACTATACTGATGCCAACCACAAAAGGCCCGTGTTCAAAGTAGTTCTGTTGAATGTCTCTTGATATTATCAGCTCTTGCATGTTAACGGGGACGCAAACGTTAGCAGCAGTAACCGAGCTATGTTAGCTGCCATGCTAACGTTAGACGTACACATCAACAACCACCAGCTTATCCGTAATGTAGGGTTATGCAGTAAAGATACAAAAAAATGATAAGAACTCACATCTCCCACACTTGTACTTGGGTCACGAAGCGTTGGTACTGCGTCCTTCTTGATTCGGAGTCTTTGTGCTAAGCCGGAGCTGTATGGGCCCATGTTCGAAAAACACTCGTCCGTGAAATGCCGGGCACACACATACAAGCGTTTGGGAATGTTGTTTGGTACATGACCATCAAAGATAGAATCCAGCCACTTTTTACGGAGAGGCTCGGAAGTGGGGAGCAAAAATAAACTATCGTGTTGGTGTGTGCAGCCAACAACACCACAACTTGCGTGTCTCGCCTTCGCTATGTTTGTTGTCCAAGAGGTACTTTGCCAGGGTGGAGGCACAGTCAGGGGGAGGAGTTAAATCCGCTTATGTCGTCATAAGCGGACCCAACTCAAACTCGGCCGTTTGAGCAGGCATTTTAACAACATGTGGTGTAGCAAGGCAGGGAGGAAACAGACAGTTTTCAAATTCGAACCTCATAATGAGGCTACTGCAACACACACTACTGTAAGAAAACTGTCACAAAGTGAGATTTGCATAATACGGGACCTTTAAAGCTACCTCGGTGTCAGTGCATTTGATCTGGAACACATGGCTGTAAATGGTCTTATATAGCGCCATAAATAAAGACACTGTGTTAAATTTGACGATCCTAGTGGTTTTTCTAATCCAGACATGTGGGTTTTTCATGAATCTCAGTCTCATTCCAGGTTCTGACAGGTATTAGACTCATTTAACTTACAGAAAAATAGAAAACATGATCTAAAAATCGTGAATACGTAAATCGCATTTCGATGTTAACTGTAAAGCTCCAAACACAATAGTAAATAGTATAGTAACTTCAGATCACTTTAATGTCCTAATTTTGGTCCTATTTTTGACCCCAATATTTGATGAAAAATGTATTAATTTTGGGATGGCTCAGAGCAAAAGTATAATTTTTTTGAGGTCATCCTGTGGGGAAATATGTCTAAATTTGTCTTTTATTATTGGGTCTAAAAAAAAAGCTGGAAAAGTGTCAGGTACCGAAACGAACCCAGTTTCATGGAAAGACCCAAACTATAAATAAAATATAAGAAGATAATCATTTGATCTATGCATTTTTTCATTTCTTACAAATATCCTCGGAGTGTTTGGCAGATTAAATGTCAACATCTTGATTTATGTGTTTTTTCCTTCCAGCAGAACTCCTGACTTCCTTCATGTGTGGATATTATTGCAGCAAGTGTGTTCATCAGATTACAATAGCTGTTGACATCTTGTTTATCCTTCTCTTCTGTTACCATGGGCTCTTTTTTTTTTTTTTTTATTTCCCCCGTAATCAACCCACATCTCATGAGTAGGCTTTAAAAAAAAAAAAAAAAAAAAAAAGCGGGAGGTGTAAAGAGTAGTTTAATCGTCAGCTGGAAAATGTGTGTAAATGTGTCTCGGTGTTTGGGTGGAACTTGTGAGGCTGTGCTGGAGGTCTGTGGAAGAAAAGACTCAAGTAATTCAGGGTTTTGCATAAATCGGTGCCTCTGCAGGGCATTTGGGAACACAAAAGTTGTTTGTACATTTTCCAGATGTTGTGTTCTGCTTAAAGGTTTAACCCATAAACACCCAGTGCTACTTTTATGGCAGTTCCAAAAATAATTCTATCTTTATATTTAACCTTTTTTAAGTGATTTTTCATGATTTATTAAAATATTATCCTCTGTATTTTGTGTTTTTTCAGTGTAAATCATGTATTTTCCTATATTTAATTCACCGATCATGTAGATCACAGGTGTCAAATATGCGGCCCGGGGGCCAAAACCGGCCCGCCAAAGGTCCCAATCCGGCCCGCAGGATGAATTAGCAAAGTGCAAGTTAGGGCATGTTGAGTCGCATTATGTAATAAATTCCCATTATGTAATAAAAGTTCCAAATGTAATAAGAATGTCACGTCATCTTGTAATAAAGTCGCATTATGTAATAAACTGACGCATTTTGTAATAAACTTCGTCAACGCATTTTATAGTACATTTTTTCACATTATGTAGTAAGTTATTACAATTTGAGAAATTTATTATAAAATACACTTGACACATTTTTATTAAAAAAAATGTAATAACATGGTTCATTATGTAATAACAATCCAAATCAATATAATTTCAGAGTAATTTAGAAGAAATTAGTCACAGGAGCTACAGGTAATGTAATCAGAACTTTAACCACACAGTTTACAGATTAATTTATCACATTGTTATTCTATTGCCGTGTCAGTTGTGTCTGATACAGTATCTTACGATCTTGGAAAAATGTTCCTTGACAAATTGAACAGCAAACATTTATTGTGTGTTTTATCGATTTATGTCACAGAGATAAGCTCCAGTCCATTTTCCTGAAAATAAAAATGTGTCAAGTGCATTTTGGAATAAATTTCTCAAATTGTAATAACTTTCTACAAAATGCGAAAAAATTTACTACATAATGCACTGAGGTAGTTTATTACAAAATGTGTCCCTTTATTACATAATGCGGCTTTATTACAAGATGACGTGACATTCTTATTACATTTTGAACTTTTATTACATAATGGGAATTTATTACATAATGTGGCTCAACAGGGACATCAAAATCAAACTCAAAAATAATATCATAATAACCAATACATAATGACAACACCAATTTTTCTCTTTGATTTAGTGCAAAAAATATTAAATTATGAAAATGTTTACATTAACAAACGATCCTGTAACAATAAAATGTGAATAACCTGAACAAATATGAACAACCTGAAATGTATAAAGAAAATTAAGCACAATTTTCCCAATATTTTGCCTGTTACTAAAAGTTTTGTGCCTTTGTAGATCTGATCTGTAATGCACATGTATAAATGATAAGTCTAGGCAGAATAAAAATGTACGTGGCTTAGAGTCTGGTTTCAATCAACTCCATATGCAAAGTGTCATGAGAAAACTTTTGTTATGATTTGGTGCTATATAAATAAAATTTGATTTGATTTATATATTTTTTAAACAAATGTAATTTTTTTTTCAGGTTATTCACATCCTCTCTGTGTGGATAGTTTGTAAATGTAAATATTGGCATAGTTGAATGTCATTTTTTGCACTAAATCAATTTGGAGTTGTCATTATTTATTGGTTATTATGTTACTATTTTACTGGTCCGGCCCACTTTAGATTAAATTGGGCCGAATGTGGCCCCTGAAAGAAAATGAGTTTGACACTCCTGATGTAGATGTTCATAAAAACTCAGATTAAAGTTGAGGATTATTGTATCAAAAATAGAGAAAAAGCCACTTTTAAGCAAAGATATCAATAGATGAATGTAAAAACAAGTGCCTCCATCCACGACTGGTGAATCAGTGTTGTAGAAGATGACACTAGTCGCTTTTCCATTGGACATCTGCGCAAAACTTTACCGATATTAACTAAATGTAAAAAAAAAAAAAAAAACAGAAGTGCGTGATGTCGGTTTTTCCATTAAATCACAAACGCGATGATTTGTTTATGTATTATCGCAAGATGACACGAGAAGTCATTCCATAAACATGGCGACGAATGTAAATATTGTGTTAATTTACAGTTATATTCATTATTATTATTATATATTACCCCTCAATCTTGTACTAAATTCAAAAATGATTGGGTTTCCTGGTGTGTCCACACATACCGCGACATGTTTCTTTTTTTTTTTTTGAACTACTTTTTATTTAGATTTCACGTGTGTAGCCATACAGTGCATTGTAACAAATCATTATATAACAGAAATATATATATATATATATATATATATATATATATATATATATATATATATACATATATATATATATATATATATATATATATATATATATATATATATATATATATATATATGTGTATACACACATACACATATATATATATATAACACATATACATATAAATACACACACACACACACACATATATATATATATATATATATATATATATATATATATATATATATATATATATATATATATATATATATATATACATATATATATCTCAGTCTTAATGGAGGTAGTAGTCCATGGTTGTTTCAAGTCCAAGGCCACAGGGACCAGAATATTCAGGAGAGATCAACATCAGCCATTAAAATACAACATGGTAGAACCTTGACATTCTTTCATAATCTGAGATAGAACAAAATAGAAATCCACAACAGCAACAACAATAAAAAGCAACAACACTTACATCAAATTAAAATGTGACTTAATGTGGGTCCAATTGTTCATAAATATTTCTCTTTTCATTTGTAACACTGCAGTGGTATATTCCATGTTGTACACATCCTGAATTCTATCCCTCCATTGGACTATTTGTGGGGGGTTGTGGCTTTAACCAGGAGGTTGTTATTACTTTGTTTGCAATCAATAACAGTATTCTAAGCAGTTTTGTTTGACTGTTTTCCTGAAGATCCTCAGGTATTATGCCCAGTATAAAATGTGATGGTTTCATTGGTAGGTCTATGGACAAACATGCTTTTATTTCTCTTTGAATATTTTTCCAATATTCTAATCATTTTGGACAATCCCAAAATATATGTGTATGGTCTCCTACCAAGCCACAACCCCTCCAACACAAAGATGAGGTATTGCTCCATCTCGATGTTATACAAGGCGTTCTGAAGTATCTCATTTTTAGCTTCCATCCGTATTCCCTCTAATTAGGACTATTTGTTGTTTTATGTCCCTGTTCAAATGAAGTTTCCCATTGTTCATCAGAAATGATTATGTTCATCTCTAGTTCCAATTTCTCTTTAATATCTAAATTATTCTCTCCAATATCCTCATTTATTATTTTATATAAATATGATATACATTTTTTCTTCACTGTTCCATTTATTGTTGAAATTAAAAAGTGTTCTATTTTAGATGGTAGAGAGCAGAGCTTTTCCCGTTCTGGATGTCTGTTTAAGTAGTCTCGTATTTGTAAGAACCTGAAAAAGTCCTGGTTTGATAAATCATATTTTTCGACATGTTTCTTTTAAAACTCTTTTTTTTTATTTACGTGATTTACGTGCGGAAAAAGGTCTTTCCATAGCAGTTTTGCGTGATATACCAATTGGGCTATGCCAGAAAAACCACCTCTTGCCAACGCAAAAACTTTTAATCAAAAAACGACATTTTTGGCGAAATTGTCGGTTTTCCATTACATACATTTTTATGCGTAAGTTATATTCGCGCAATTTGAGGGTCAATGGAAAAGCAACTAGTGTTTCCATGGTAACTACAGAGCCTCTGAACGTCCAAATGGGTCATATCTGATGACCATGAAAAGATGAATAACTGTATTTTACATCAATTATGTACATGTATTGATAGGATTAATGGATCAGTAGGTATTAAACAGTTTAGATCAGTAGATGGTTTTGGTCACTTGTAGATGTTTGGGTTCAATGAAAAAAAAAGTGTCTCTAATTCACCATGCATTTTTTCATAGAAGGACCTAAACTGTCCAAAAGCAGATGAGTATATGCACCCCCAAAGAAAAAAATATCAGCTTTCCCACTGTTTCTAGTAGGTGCAGTGAATTGTGAATTGCTCAGTCATAATGCTGTGGATTAAAAACCAAACGCCCAGGGTCCAGGCTAACATTGAAATAAACTGGCACCAACCTACTGTATGTACCAGCTCTAAACTGGACCTAAAACACGACTGGCAAACACTAAAACAAAGAGCTTTACCAACACAAGGTTGAATGCAGGTCTGGAGCTCAGTCTGATGCTCACATTGGAGTTTATATAAGATGACTTCCACACCGTCAAACAAACACTGGGGGACTATAGCCTGGAACGGGGGGGGGGACTGGATGGACGGCATGAAAAAAAAAAAAAGGAGACCACTCCAAATTTCCAGACCTGAAGCCCATTGAAAGTCTTTGGGATGTGACCAAGTGGAAGACGGATGGTCACAATCCATCAAACAAAGCTGAGCCGCTGGCATTTTAGCGCCAGGATTGGAATAAAGGCCCCAAAAGAAATGTGAAGGACTGGTTCTGCCAGATGCATGACAGCTGGGACTGAGAATCAGGGCTACTCCACCAAATATTGTTTCTAAATTCTTAAGTTTCTTGATATGGAAACAAATAGCCTAAGTGGTTTTCTGGAGAAGAAAGTTACTCAAACATTGACCAATAAACAGTGAAACCTGTGGTCTCTTAATTATTTTCACAGCTGTACAATCGCAAACTCGAAGATAATAAACCTGTGACTAACTCCTCCACAGATGTGTAGAGTAACGCACAGAGTATTGCACGGATCTGTTATTTATTAAGTGGGCATTGCGGAGGAAAATTAGCACTGGCGCTAATTCTGGCATATTTACATGTTTACACTGAATATAGTGACATTGCACTTTACTAACTTGTTCAGTTATTTATTCCATTTCTTTGCTCTATCTACAGTCTACTCTCGTTATACCGCCAACTTCCGTTCACGGCCAAATTGGCGGTATGGCGAAAATGGCGTTACAACGGGTTGCGTCCATAATGTGCATGTCTTTACTATATGATGTGTATGCTGCCTCCGTTAACCCGTTCTAATTGCGTTTCTAAATAAATCTTGCTTCTGTTATGTTGTAAGGGATCATTTAAAGTGGGGAAACATTTTAAGCATTATTATACCGTGTCGGGAAATGACACCCCATCATCTTGAGGCTTTGGCTTAATCCCACGTCCTCTTCCCGACATCCTGACCTACTGAGTGTTCTGCGATAAATGAACGGTGGCCGTTCCGTAGACCTACTCGTAGCTTGTCGCGATCAGCGTCTGGCGCATTTGTTTCGGTGCATTGTTAAAATTTATGTGTACTCGATGGCAATCACGCTGGCGGTATAACGGTCGGGAAATCAATGGTATAAGTGTTGTTTGTGCATGGAACTGGGCTGGCGGATGGCGATAGGCGGAAATGGCGGTAGCTAATAGAATAATGCATTGGGGATTTTTGCGCAATGGTTTTGGTCTACGGTGAGCGAAAATGGCGGTATAACGGCGGGCGGTTTAACGAGAGTAGACTGTATTATTATTGTGACTTCAAATTTGTAAATTTTTAAATTTTGTTCTTATCCTGGTTTTTTACCCGGATTGTTTTTATCTTTTCTGGTTTTTATTGTGTTTTATTGCATCTTGTTTTAATTTATTTGATCTTATTTATTTTATTCTTTTACTTATCCATGCTGCTATACCGATGAATGGTGGAACACTGAGCACTTTTTGTCCTGTCTGTAAGCGCGATCAAGTGCCTGTCTTGCATGTTTAATGTATGTGCTGTTGTAATGCCAAGGCAATCATCCAGACTGCAAAACAAATCTACCTGCGGGTATAAATGAAGTAACCCTGACCTTGACCTTGAAATGGAATGTATAACAGCTAAAATTTGCTTAGAGGTCTTATTTATATCTTTGTGCATAAGAAATCAATATAAGTAAATCCCCAAAGGAACTTTGTGTTGGTAAATGCATGTTACGCAAATTTACAGGATTTCAGTTCTGTTGCAACATGTTGATGGTCATATGAACTATGTTTTCAGCTCAAAAATGTCCAGTTTCATCACAATTAATGCTATATTTTCATGTGACAAATGGCCAAGTTATATTTGAACTGAATTTACCTGAAAAACAAATATTCTATTCTTTTAGATTCCTCAATTTTTCTTACCAGATTCTATACTACATATCACATGTTTTATTTTTACAGGTTCAATGTGGAGTATGGTGCTGATCCATCCTGCTTATGTTACGCCAATACATACATTAAGAATGTCACACGTCACTTTTAAATCAACAGTTTTCTAATAATAAGCATTTTTATACAGAAATAACAATTCTATATTGTTATTTACTCTTTAGTCTGATGATAAACTACACAATAAATAATTCTGATCTGAACCCCCCCCCCCCCCCCCCAGTCTTTTGAAGTATCCACCCCCACACACACACCCATGTCCGTGCACTTCCTGTCTACCTCACAGTTTCATTCTGCCAGCAGGCCTGGGTGTTAATAGTGTAGGGGAGACTGGGGACAGTTGTAACAAGGGTCAGTTGTAACTCTTGCTATTGCTCCAATCAGGAACAACTTAGGACTCACCTAATTCACTCTGCACATGCTCAGTTTAGTCTTTAGTCCATGTAAGAAGTTGTAGTGCCATGAGGCAGATACATCAACATTTGTGACTGAAAACATAATTTTGTGGTCAGTCATATTTTTTGCTCTAATTACTTTGTGTTTGCATAGTTTGCATTTGAAAATTGTGTAAATTATATTTGTCAGATAAACAAAGATTTATGCAACTGTTTATCCACCTGTCCCCAATTACCTAATATAAGATTATTATATCCTGTGTAGATCATTGTTCTTATTTCATATATCGGACAATATATCGGTTATCAGCCAAAATCGGATATCAGCCGATATATTGGATATCGGCTTTTTTTAGGCCCCAATATCAGTATTGGCATCAACCTCAAAAATCCCATATCGGTCAGGCTCTAATTGTGATCCTAGTTTTTGCACAGGGATCATTTGTGGAAACGGTGACATGGCTGCTGAGCATCAGTATGATGGGATCTGGAACAACCACGTCACATCCGTCCACTGCCACATTTTGTGTTTTTGTGTCAGCTGTTATTGTTTTAGATCCACAATACTAACATTTATGAATAAGAGGAGAATTAGCAATAGTAAGTATATAAGTTTATTACTAATAAAGTACTGGTACTGACCAGAGCATCATGGGTAATGTCACATCCGTCCACCAGCAAAAGTTTTCACATACACGTGCTATTCAAAATCCAATATTTCTGAAAATATAGCTTCCACTGTCAAATAATATCAGTAGTCTGTGCACAAATGGATTAGCATTATTTCAACACAGTTCTATGCATTAGGGTGGTCCTTATATGGGGTCAAAAATTTTTTTTTGGAAATGTTTGACTCTCACCCCCAAAAATTGTTAGGATGCCAATAAAAACAAACTGTGCAAAATTTCAGACTGTTTTGAAAATATCTGGGGGTAGCTCAAGGCCTTTGAATATTTCCAAAATCGTTAAATATTGCATAAATTTCACCGATCTTACAAACGCACGCCACATTACAAAATGGAATGCAACATTGCTTTTATTAACACCCACACATTAACTACATGTGCACAACTACACAATATATCCATAAAAAGGAACAAACAAGCCAAAAAAGTTCATGCATGTATTCGCAAAAGATCGTAGAACTCAAGTCAGAATTATCGTCTTGTCTTCAGTTGAGTGATCGTAACTGTTGTCACATGTACAGGGTGGGGAAGCAAAATTTACAATATTTTGAGGCAGGGATTGAAAGACAGTGTATGACCGATTAGTTTATTGAAAGTCATGAGAATTTATTTACCACAAGAAAACTGACATAATAGAAAATGTTTTTATTCTATGTGTCCTCCTTCTTTCTCAATAACTGCCTTCACATGCTTCCTGAAACTTGCGCAAGTGTTCCTCAAATATTCGGGTGACAACTTCTCCCATTCTTCTTTAATAGTATCTTTAAGAAAGTCAACATTGCTGTGTGATGTTCTATTGGTAGCATGTTCTAAAACGCCCCAAATAGCAGAATCCAGAGGGTTTAGATCTGGGCTAGAAGGCGGCCATAAACATGATTCCCAAAAATTGCTAAACTTGGATTTGTTGCTGTTGTCAACAAGTGTTTTGGTGTTCTTGTATAAGATTTTAACTTCAAATCATATTTTACTCCATTTCTAACGGTCTTGTTGTCTACCTCAAGTTCAGTTGCCATTTTTCTCATGGATTTGGTTGGATCCTTTAGGATTTTGGATTTGAGAGCTTTAATAAAAGCTTTGGTACGTTTTTTTTGTTGCTTCCTCCACTTCCAGACTTTCTCGTAATAGTTTTGCTCATAGTCATTCTCTTCTTTCCATTATAAACAGTCTTTATGGACACTCCAACTATTTTTGAAATCTCCTTTGGTGTGACGAGTGCATTCAGCAAATCACACACTCTTTGACGTTTGCTTTCCTGATTACTCACATGGGCAAAAGTTTCTGAAAAGGTATGGATAATAGTGTTAGGTATGATTATGACATCAATATATGTTTGGTTTCAAAACAATTGACGTAGTGCCTGCTGAGAAAAAACAACTAAATGTTCATTGTAAATTTTGCTTCCCCACCCTGTATATTACATGTATGTTACAAAATAGCAAGAAACAAATGAACAAAAATAGTGTCCTGCATTCATGACTGAATATTGAACTGAAAGATGCATGATGATAATGTTGATGAACAGCTACTGTCACTCTGGAGCACTGAGCAGCGTGGCCTTTCTTGCATCGGAGTATTGTCTGTGCTTCACTCAGACTTATATGTTTTTACCGTCAAAGACATACCACTATTAAACACTAAACAGGGATTCCACACAAACTGTGCACAACAGCACCTTTTGGGGGAAACCCAAAATTAGGAGATGAGGTCAGCAAATCCAAGTAATATGGACATTTTAAGCTTTATCTAGTGACGTGCTGACTGGGTGAAACCACCACATGTGGTTACCAACAGTCAGAATACGTAATGCCTACATCTACATGATCAAATGAACCAATTTCAGCCATAAATCATTAAACAGCATGCCAGAAGCCCGGCACACAATGCAGCATATAACATGCAAAAAATACCGAATACTGTTAACTGTTATATTTGAAACTTCTTGAGCAACCTCTAAATATTGGTTAATGTTCCTAAAATTTTGCCAGAATTTTTTAAAAAATTTATCCTAACAAATTGGTGGGGTGAGAGCAGGGCCAGATTAACACTTCATTGTACCCTGGGCAACAATATTCAAGGGCCCCATCATCACAACCCCAGGATCCCTATAATCTGGCAAAATACAGAATAAATTCCAGGAATATATGTAAATATACCCCATACTTCAATATCTAACTACCATCAAATGCATTTTGATGTACAAATGTGTAAATGCTCGTAGAACTACAAGTGCACCACTATAGCCTCTTGTCAAGGCCACTCATTTGCATATGATGATATGAAAACAAAATACATTAGCATCAATATAATCTAAAATTGATCCACTACATTAGAAAGAGAGGGAAGTGTCCTCCTTTTTCACAAAAAATAAATAAGAAACCAGATATTTTCGTTATGCCTGAGCTACCCAGGGCCCTTCAGAGGTCGCGGGCCCCTGGGCAATTGCCCAGTTGCCCATATGGTTAATCCGGGCTTGGGTGAGAGCATGAACATTTGAAAGTTGGAAAATAAGGACCACCCTACTATGCATTTCTTAAAACTTTTTTTTTTTTTTTTTTTTGACAAAATGGCCACTCATTTGACCCCCTAAGTAAATTTTAGGTGATATACACACACAAATGTGCATAAAAAAGTGTAAATCAGAAATGACTAAATAATATTAAATGAAATAAATATAATACGGGCACATATCAATCTTCCAACTCCAAATAAAGGTCCACACCAAATGATTTTTTTACCCACCATTGGCGCTTGGCGGGTGTTAATTTTACACCCTGGCTGTGATTATCATGAAATTACAGATGTGCAAATGCTAATCGGAATTTCACAGTAGTAATCATGTATGACCACCAGTGGAATAAAGGGTGCGACGCCTCGACTGTGGGAGTCCTAAAGTCTCAGCTGGTGTCACAGTAGGTGATAAGACGCTGCCCTGGAGATGAGCCAGGCAGATGCAGGGGTTGGAACAGGTGGCTTCACTGCAAGGTCGACCTCTGGTGAGTCTAGTTTGTCTGTGTCTGAGTCCTGACAAAGCGCTATAATGAACTCCAAAGCACCGTTCTGAAGCAGTCTGGGTATGTGCTGATGGATGCATACTGATGGGGCTGCATGCTGGGCTGCACTCAAGCCTATCATGATGATTACTGATGATGAGTGTTGTTTTCTTTTTTTATAGACACTGTGTAGACCTCATAAACAACTGCAAAAACATGTCGACTTTAGCTTTGAAGTGTCACTAGTGTTTGTGTAAGCTGAGTAAGGCAAGGTTTGGGTTTGATTTGGTTTGTTTGTTAACACTCTAGCAGCAAAACTATTGGTTGAATTCATACCAAATTGGGTTTATAGATTTCCAGTGACCCAGAATAGATGTCATTACATTTTGGGAAAAGTAGGTCAAAGTTAGAATTTTTTATGAATTTTTAGCATCTTTTTTTTCCTCCCATTTACTTATAATGGACGAAATTTCAAATGTCTGACCAGCAAAACTGTTTGTTGAATTCATACCAAATTTGGTTTGTAGATTACCAGTGACCCAGAATAGAGCTGAATACATTTTGGGAACAGTAGGTCAAAGTTAGAATTTTTTATGAATTTTTAACATCTTTTTTCCCCCCTCCCATTTACTTATAATGGGCAAAATTTGAAATGTCTGACCAGCAAAACTATTGGTTGAATTCAAACCAAATGTGGTATATAGATTACCTGGGACCCAGAACAGATGTCATTACATTTTGGGAATAGTAGGTCAAAGTTAAAATTTTTTATGAATTTTTAGCATCTTTTTTTTCCTCCCATTTACTTATAATGGACGAAATTTCAAATGTCTGACCAGCAAAACTGTTTGTTGAATTCATACCAAATTTGGTTTGTAGATTACCAGTGACCCAGAATAGAGCTGAATACATTTTGGGAACAGTAAGTCAAAGTTAAAATTTTTTATGAATTTTTAACATCCTTTTTTCCTCCCATTTACTTACAATGGGCGAAATTTCAAATGTCTGTAGCAGCAAAACTATTGGTTGAATTCATACCAAACTGGGTTTACAGATTGCCAGTGACCCAGAACAGATGTCATTACATTTTGGGAACAGTAGGTCAAAGTTAAAATTTTTTATGAATTTTTAACATCTTTTTTTTTCTCCCATTAACTTATAATGGACGAAATTTCAAATGTCTGTAGCAGCAAAACTATTGGTTGAATTCATACCAAATTGGGTTCATAGATTGCCAGTGACCCAGAATAGATGTCATTACATTTTGGGAACAGTAGGTCAAAGTTAAAATTTTTTATGAATTTTTAACATCTTTTTTTTCCTCCCATTAACTTATAATGGACGAAATTTCAAATGTCTGTAGCAGCAAAACTATTGGTTGAATTCATACCAAATTGGGTTCATAGATTGCCAGTGACCCAGAATAGATGTCATTACATTTTGGGAAAAGTAGGTCAAAGTTAGAATTTTTTATGAATTTTTAACATCTTTTTTTTCCCCTCCCATTTACTTATAATGGGTGAAATTTCAAATGTCTGACCAGCAAAACTGTTTGTTGAATTCATACCAAATTTGGTTTGTAGATTACCAGTGACCCAGAATAGAGCTGAATACATTTTGGGAACAGTAGGTCAAAGTTAGAATTTTTTATGAATTTTTAACATCTTTTTTCCCCCCTCCCATTTACTTATAATGGGCAAAATTTGAAATGTCTGACCAGCAAAACTATTGGTTGAATTCAAACCAAATGTGGTATATAGATTACCTGGGACCCAGAACAGATGTCATTACATTTTGGGAATAGTAGGTCAAAGTTAAAATTTTTTATGAATTTTGAAAATCTTTTTTTTTTTCCCTCCCATTTACTTATAATGGGTGAAATTTCAAATGTCTGTAGCAGCAAAACTATTGGTTGAATTCAAACCAAATTTGGTTTGTAGATTACCAGTGACCCAGAATAGATGTCATTACATTTTGGGAAAAGTAGGTCAAAGTTCAAATTTTTTTAAAAAGAATTTTTAACATCTTTTCTCTTCTCCCATTTACCTATAATAGGCAAAATTTAAAACTTCTATCAAACAAATCAATTTTGTTTCAATTTACTCCAAACTTGGCATATTTATAGAAGCAATTGATATGTTGACATCAGCACATGCATAGTGCATAGAGTCAGACCATTTGCCCAGTCTTTTAAAACGTATGGACAATAATCCAACCCCAGTTGATTTCATTTTTGTATATATTGATCCTTGTCAGAAGGTAATAGAGCAGTGGTTTCCAACCTTTTTTGGTTCATGACCCCATTTTAACATCATACATTTCTGGCGACCCCAGACATTCAAAACAGCGACATTTTTTTTGCTAAAATTAATTTGTTTTTAATCATGTAATAGTTTGCTATACTATGTTGCAAATAAATGTTAATTTTAGACGAGATTTAGTCTATATAATGTATATTATTCTGGACGGAGGCAGAAAAGCCAGGTGTAGATTGTCATGCGTCGTCGTTTATGTTGATTTAGTTTTGGGTTTTTGTCTCTTCCTGTTTTATTTTGGTGACAGTAGTCTCCTTCCTGTTTAGTCCGCACTCTGTCAGTCTTGTCTCTGTATTCCCTTTCCCTTCATTGTCTGCACCTGGTGTTCCCCTCATAATTGTCCACACCTGTTTTTGATCCCGCTTCCCTTATATATTCTCCCCACTCCCTTTGTCTCCTGTCAGTGCCTTGTTTCTGTGATCTTGAGAAGACCAACTAAATGTTAAGTATCTTGAATCTTGAGTCTCGTGTTATCTACCTCAGGCTTTTTAGTTTGTATAGAGTACATTGTGCTTCTCTTTTTGTTAATCCATTTTTGCACTTTGAAGTTTTGTTAAATAAATCCTTTTTTTGACCACTGAACATAGTGTCTCGTTGCATTTGGGTCCACACTGAGTGTCATGCCTTAACATACAGGGGTTGGACAAAATAATGGAAACACCTTCACCTCAAGATGATAATGCCCCAATCCATACAGCTAGAATTGTTAAAGAATGGCATGAGGAACATTCTAATGAAGTTGAGCATCTCGTATGGCCGGCACAGTCCCCAGACCTCAACATTATTGAGCATTTATGGTCAGTTTTAGAGATTCAAGTAAGACGTCGATTTCCACCGCCATCGTCTGTAAAAGAGTTGGAGGGTATTCTAACTGAAGAATGGCTTAAAATTCCTTTGGAAACAATTCACAAGTTGTATGAATCAATACCTCGGAGAATTGAGGCTGTAATTGCCGCAAAAGGCGGACCTACACCATATTAAATTATATTTTGTTGATTTTTTTAAGGTCTTTCCATTATTTTGTCCAACCCCTGTAGATTACTGCACAAAGTGAGAATGTGATTTTCTTTGGTCAGGGTATGTACAGTCAGTCCAGCTTGGATTTACAAGGCTGACAATTAATACTGAACAAACAAGAACTCAAACTATGAATTATGAAAGAGCTGCAGCATCTGAAACCCACCACAATGAACATTTGACAGATAAACAGAACCACAGTGCTTCAGTTTCAGCTTCAGTTTCTTATTTCTTTTATGCACTCTCAAAAATAGAGGTACGAGATCAGAACATTTATGTACCTATAAGGACATTTTTTAAGAATGTTCTCTCAAAAGTACAATATTGGTCTTTAGGAGGCCAGAATTGCACCTTTAGACTATGAAAAAAGGTCCAAAGTTCTGTAAAGTACAAATGTGTATTTCTATAAGGTACGCTGCAGCATTAAAAACTGTGTGTAGACAATGAGAATAGGCTATAGACTAGGAGAACTGAAAAGTAGGTCTAATTATAGTTCAGACATTAGGCTTAGCGCATTATTTATTATATATCATACTGTAATTACTCTATATTATATTTAATAATAATTAGTGTTTTAATTTAATAGCCCGATTAGCTCAGTGATAATAGCCTAATAATTTATGTAGCTTATTAGAACCTCTGATTATTGCCACAATCTCTGTTTTATCCAGTTTTCATTCACACTTCCATGTCTTGATGTCGTAGCTTGCCTATGCCGTTTTGTTTTTTTTTCTCAATTAGGCCACTGGTTCAAACTTTAAACATCATGGCATTATCAACTATACAAGAGTTTTCTTTCTATTTAAAGTACTTAAGATACAATAATGGACCATTTCGAAAGAGTACAGAAATGTCTCTCAATTGTCTCGCATTTGTACCCTTTTTAGTACAAACTGGTATCTCTGTTTTTGAGAGTGTGTATGTGATTGTCTCTCTCAGCTCAACATATATTTTTATTAGTAAGTTTTTTGTTTTTTTTTTGTTTATCATTTACTAGAAATTTCAGGCGACCCCATTTGAATTCCGGGCGACCCTAAGGTTGAAAAACACTGCAATAGCGACTCAAAGTACGTCATGAAAATTTGTTAGCGTTAGCAAAACAAGTTGAAGCTCCACGTTTTTACATTATAGTGGGATGGGGGAAGGATTCTTTTCCCACCCTTTTCTAAATTTCTCTTTCAGGTTCTCCCCGCCCCATCATCAGTCCATCCTCCACACCTTTAGCACCACCTGGTTGAGCCGCATAATGTAATAAATTCCAATTATGTAATAAAAGTTCCAAATGTAATAAGAATGTCACGTCATCTTGTAATAAAGCCGCATTATGTAATAAACTGACGCATTTTGTAATAAACTACCTCAGTGCATTATGTAGTAAATTTTTTTGCATTATGTAGTAAGTTATTACAATTTGAGAAATTTATTACAAAATGCACTCAACACATTTTTATTTTCAGGAAAATGTAATGTGCTAAATTAATCTTTAAACTGTGTGGTTAACGTTCTGATTACATTACCTGTAGCTCCTGTGACTAATTTCTTCTAAATTGCTCTGAAATTATATTAATTAGGCTCGAGCCCACACATACATGTTGGCGAGGGCCTATTAAAACCGAATGGTTCTGTTATTATTATTATTCTCTCGACGCTTTGAATGCAAATTTGACCCCTTGAACGTTTACGAAACGTCAATTTTATTTGACCAAAAATTCAAGCCTGGCGAAAAAATTTTTTTTATTTGAAGTCGCCAAGAAAAATAGCGCAAAATGACTCGGTAGCGCCCCCTCAAAAATCAAAATACATTACGCAGATGGGAGTCCTCCCAAAAATTTTTTCCACGTACAAACATGAAACTTGGTCCAGACATAGCCCATGTTGGGACAAGTAAAAAATTACATTATGGCCCCGCCTTAAACCCAACAGGAAGTCGGCCATATTGGATGGAAGTGTGGACCTGTAAAATCCCACCCCTCATACTTTAATCATCTCCTCCTAGGGTTTACATCCAATTTGGACCAAACTGGGTGAAAATCACCTACACACATGTGCGATCAAAAGTTATTACCTACATTTTTGATCAAATGTTGGGCGTGGCTGTGATGACCTCACAATGAAGCAGCCATTTTTAGAAGTATAAAAGTGTGGATATCTCGCACAGACAGTGTCAGATTGAGTTGGACCCAATGTAACATTTGTGCGGAATGACAACCTGAACACGATGATATGGAACTCGTATAGTTGGATCATAAAATGGCTCTCTGATGCCCCCTACAGTTTGTGAATGGGACAAAAAATTTTTTTTGACATACAGGGTGGGGAAGCAAAATGTACAATATTTTGAGGCAGGGATTGAAAGACAGTGTATGAGCAATTAGTTTATTGAAAGTCATGAGAATTTATTTGCCACAAGAAAATGTACATAATAGAAAATGTTTTTATTCTATGTGTCCTCCTTCTTTCTCAATAACTGCCTTCACACGCTTCCTGAAACTTGCGCAAGTGTTCCTCAAATATTCAGGTGACAACTTCTCCCATTCTTCTTTAATAGTATCTTCCAGACTTTCTCGTAATAGTTTTGCTCATAGTCATTCTCTTCTTTCCATTATAAACAGTCTTTATGGACACTCCAACTATTTTTGAAATCTCCTTTGGTGTGACGAGTGCATTCAGCAAATCACACACTCTTTGACGTTTGCTTTCCTGATTACTCATATGGGCAAAAGTTTCTGAAAAGGTATGGATAATAGTGTTAGGTATGATTATGACATCAATATATGTTTGGTTTCAAAACAACTGACGTAGTGCCTGCTGAGAAAAAACAACTAAATGTTCATTGTAAATTTTGCTTCCCCACCGTGTAGTCAAACAAAATTTGGCACACACATCCCTCATACCAAACTGAACAAAAAAAGTCAATGAGAACACACCCCTATTTACAATTGTGTTGCCATGACAACATCAAAACTGTGCCGTAGTAATGAATGGGTTTTTCCCAGAATCCCACCCCTCATACTTTCATCATCTCCTCTTAGGGTTTACATCCAATTTGGACCAAACTTGGTAAAAATCATCTACACACGTGTGATCAAAAGTTATCACTTACATTTTTGATCAAATGTTGGGCGTGGCTGTGATGAGGTCGTGATGAAGTGGTCATTTTCAAAATTATAACACTGTGCTTATCTTGCAGAATGTCGTATCCAACCCATGATACGCTGTCCTCGAATTGTCGGTGGCCTCGGCGGGTCGCATGGGGAGGCGGTCAAGCGGGAGGGTGAGGGCCTGTTGAGCCGCATTATGTAATAAATTCCCATTATGTAACAAAAGTTCAAAATGTAATAAGAATGTCACGTCATCTTGTAATAAAGCCGCATTATGTAATAAGCTGACGCATTTTGTAATAAACTATGTCAACGCATTATGCAGTAAATTTTTTTCACATTATGTAGTAAGTTATTACAGTCTGAGAAATTTATTAAAAAATTAAAAAATGCACTTGACACATTTTTATAAAAAAAAAAAAATGTAATAACATGGTTCATTATGTAATAACAATCCAAATTAATATAATTTCAGAGCAATTTAGAAGAAATTAGTCACAGGAGCTACAGGTAATGGAATCAGAACTTTAACCACACAGTTTACAGATTAATTTAGCACATTACATTTTCCTGAAAATAAACATGTGTCAAGTGCATTTTGTAACAAACTTCTCAAATTGTAATAACTTACTACATAATGCGAAAAAATTTACTATATAATGCGTTGACGCAGTTTATTACAAAATGCGTCAGTTTATTACATAATGCGGCTTTATTACAAGATGACGTGACATTCTTATGACATTTTGAACTTTTATTACATAATGGGAATTTGTTACATAATGCGCCTCAACAGGGCCTTAACACCGCTTGTGGTTTTAATTTGGATTGTTATTACATAATGAACCATGTTATGACATTTTTTAAAATAAAATGTGTCAAGTGCATTTTGTAATAAATTTCTCAAACTGTAATAACTTACTACATAATGCGAAAAAATTTACTACATAAGGCATCGGGGTAGTTTATTACAAAATGCGTCAGTTTATTACATAATGCATCTTTATTACACGATGACGTGACATTCTTATTACATTTTGAACTTTTATTACTAAATGGGAATTTATTCCATAATGCGGCTCAACAGGGCCTTAACACCACTTGCGGTTTTAATTTGGATTGTTATTACATAATGAATCATGTTATTACATTTTTAAAAATAAAAACGTGTCAAGTGCATTTTGTAATAAATTTCTCAAACTGTAATAACTTCCTACATAATGTGAAAAAATTGACTATATAATGCGTTGACGTAGTTTATTACAAAATGCGTCAGTTTATTACATAATGCGGCTTTATTACAAGATGACGTGACATTCTTATTACATTTTGAACTTTTATTACATTATGGGAATTTATTACATAATGCGGCTCGACACAAACCTGCTAACCCAGTGCAAACCCACTGTGATTCCATCTCTGCTTTCTCCGTCGTGTTTCCTCTTTCATTATCTCTCCTGTCTGCCTCTCTCCTTGTTGCGTTTCTCTATTTGCTGTTTATTCAGACTGTCTTTTCTCCGTCTGGCACACAGGATGAAATACTAATCCTGCACACTTCTAGATCTCTGGTTCAATTCACTTTGTTAATAATACTCAGAGATGTCATTTAGATGGAGCAAATGGCGTTTTCACCTCAGTCAATAACAATCACTGTGTATCAGTCTTAGACTCTGGGGGAGATCCATTTGAATGTGATTAGAGTTTGTTTAGATGCTGTTTGTTTTATGTTTAAATCTAGTTTTAGCATCAACATAGTCACGTATTCAGAGATGTGCTCCATATACAAACACATTATTACTCACACTCTCATGATGCAAACGATAAACTGTCTTTTGTTTGGTTGGTGTTTGGTATTTCACACGTTTACAAATGATCTGGGTCTGCTCATTTCTGGGCTGGTTTCATTTCCTGTGTACAGGCGGGCTGCCTCCGACCGCAGTTTACTCAAAGGTTATCTGAAGCGTTCTCTAATTGGTACAATGAAAACAAAAGCAGTGTATGGAAAATTTATACACAACAAGCAGTGGAAAATGACACCATCTGCTATGTTCATGAAACCTACCACATGGATATCTCCAAAAGTTAAAAAAAAAAAAAAAAAAGCACTAGTGTGTTGAAAGAACTCTGAGATGAAGAGAAAATCCAGCAGTGGAATTCAGATGCTACGAGTGAAGTTTAAGATTAAATACGGAAGTAAATCTGTCTCATCAGATTTTGAATTATAAAAGCCACTGAATTTCTAGTACTGATTTTTTTTGCACTGAAATGAAGTATCTGAATTTTTTGTCTCTGAATTCAACTATGTTCATAAATTTAGAATAAAAAAAAAAAATCCAGATACTTAATTTCAGTGCAAAAAAAAAAAAAAAATCAGATACTTCATTTCAGTGCAAAAAAAAATTCAGATACTTAATTTCAGTGCAAAAAAAAAATCAGATACTTAATTTCAGTGCAAAAAAAAAAAAAAAAAAAATCAGATACTTAATTTCAGTGCAAAAAAAATTCAGATACTTAATTTCAGTGCAAAAAAAAAAAAAAAAAAAAAAATCAGATACTTAATTTCAGTGCAAAAAAAATTCAGATACTTAATTTCAGTGCAAAAAAAAAAAAAAATTCAGATACTTCATTTCAGTGCAAAAAAACAAAATCAGATACTTAATTTCAGTGCAAAAAAAAAAAAAAATCAGATACTTAATTTCAGTGCAAAAAAAAAAAAAAAAAATCAGATACTTAATTTCAGTGCAAAAAAAATTCAGACACTTAATTTCAGTGCAAAAAAAAAAAAAAAAAAATCAGATACTTAATTTCAGTGCAAAAAAAAAAAAAATTCAGATACTTCATTTCAGTGCAAAAAAACAAAATCAGATACTTAATTTCAGTGCAAAAAAAAATTCAGATATGTAATTTCAGTGCAAAAAAAAAAAAAAAATCAGATACTTAATTTCAGTGCAAAAAAAAAAATTCAGATACAAAAATTCTGATACTTAATTTCAGTGCAAAAAAATCCAGATACTTAATTTCGGTGCAAACAAAAAAAAATCAGACACTTAATTTCAGTGCAAAAAAATTCAGATACTTAATTTCAGTGCAAAAAAATTAAGATACAAAAATTCAGATACTGAATTTCAGTGCAAAAAAATGCAGATATTTAATTTAAGTGAAAAAAAATAAAAAAAAATTCAGATACTTAATTTCAGTGAAAAAAAAAAAATTCAGATACTTAATTTCAGTGCAAAAAAAGATAAAAAAAATTCAGATTCTTAATTTCAGTGCAAAAAAAATTCAGATATTTAATTTCAGTGCAAAAAAAAATTCAGATACAAAAATTCAGATACTTAATTTCAGTGCAAAAAAATGCAGATATTTAATTTAAGTGAAAAAAATAAATTCAGATTCTTAATTTCAGTGCAAAAAAAAAAAATTCAGGCGCTGTTTCCTCATTCGATCTCTGCTCAGTGCATTTGTCCGCAGACGCTCAGCGTCCATGCACTTCAACGGGACTGAGTGGAAGTGTTTTTCATTGCCTCAAAACTGGACGGTAATTGGATAAATGCCACGATGTTGTCCCGCCCCCGGACACTCAGTGTCTCTGGGGGTGAATGGAGCTGTGGGCGGAGCTCGGCCGGGCTGGACGCTGGACTTCCACGTGCTGATTGGAGGATCAGTCGAAAGGCTGAAGCCCGTTTGATTGACAGCTGTTGTCAGATCTACTCCTTCACTGACACAGTTCAGTTTAATACCATCGTACATTCTGCTGTGAAATCGAGAGAGAAACCACTACGAAATGAGTTGTTCATTTCTTGCACTGTAAATAAAACACACTCATTGTACTTCCTTGTTTCAATTTAACATAATTTCAACGTTTTCTTGTTTCAGTTACATAATTGAATCATTTCTTATTCGAGTTCAGTATCATTTTGTAGATAGTTAAATCAATCATACTGTCGGCTAGGTCGGAGTGAACTAGCTACCTAGCAAGGTGCACATGATGGCAGACGATGCTAATGGAACGGAGGGCCGAATTTATGTTTAAATAACTTGACAATTTTTTGATGTAAGCCGACAATGGGCTTCCCTTCTCTGAAAGATGAGCAGCCACCACTGATTTAGTTGGATATTCCTTTTTTGCAGTATATTTCCAAAAAAAATTAAGTAAATAAATAAAAACGTGGGAGTAGAGTAACATAATTACAGGTAGATAGTTTTGTAGCATCATAACTTTGGGGGGAAATGAATTACACAGCAGAAGTTTATTTAAATCGACTTTGCCCCAGTTTTAAATCCACTCCTTCAGCCTTTGTTTTCTTCATTTTCTACCTATAAGAACATTTGAACTGAGCAGAGTGAGTGTTTCTAGTCCAGTATTTATCTGTGTATATCTGAGTACCCTTTAAACTCTAGTGCGGTGCATCAGAACGGTGGGAACCCTCTGCAGTGGGTGGCTTCTGCAGTGCTGGGTAATTGCCTGAGTAAACAAAAAAACACCAAATCATCCACTTTTGCTTTGTTTATGCCGCTGCTTTGTCACAGCGGACTGCCCTGAAGGCTCGACTGGAACTGTTTTGTGTTTGGTGTGCGCTCCGGCGTCATACTCGGATGGATAAATATAGCAGACCAGTTTCCAATGGGTCAGTGCAAGGGCAACTGCAGACAAGACGCTGCAATGCCAAACATCTCCCACAGCCTCTCCCTGCCTCTCCCTGTTTCCTGCTGCCTCTTACCCCCCCGCCTCCACTGGTCTATTACCATCTCCACCGGCTGACTCCCCCCTCCCACTCTGCTATGTCTCTTTCCTCTGCCTCTCCCTGTTTCCATTCTTTCCCTCGCATCCCTCTGGCACTTTTTGGGCACCGAAGGCCTTATGTTGTTCATAGTAATTATTGCACCACAGCTTGAAATGTCAAATCAATGGCATGGAATCACATGAGTCTTTTTCATTTCACCAGTTACGCTGGAAAGTTGAGCCTCGAAGACATCAGTGTCAGTACGATTTACAATCAGTCAAAAAAATTATCAGACCATCAAAAGTCATCAAAAACAATGGTTATGTAATCAAGTACTAACTCCTGTGTGTGTCATGTGACTAAAACAGACAGAAAAGAAAACATGGAATGCCTAAAAGCACTGTTTTTGTCAGTACAATGCCATAGCTATGGATGTAAGAACTGAAGTGATTGTGGTTATTATCAAGAAAACATGGAAAATGGATAGATATCAGCTCTGAAATTAAACTACTATGAGCTATTTTTGTTGTTCTCATTATATTTGTCCAAACAAATGTACGTTTAGTTGTACCAGGCATTAAAATGAACAAGAAGCTGAAGAAAACAGGGTGGTCTAATAATTTTTTCCGTGACTGTACAATGGAACAGAATGCACCTTAAAATGATTCACACCGACACTTTCTATACTATAAATAATCACTTTATATACATTTAATCCATAAAGACCCAGTGCTATTTTTGTGTCTACTCACAAATTAAACTTTCTCTCTATTTATCCCTTTCCTAAATGATTTATCACCATTTACTGTAATATTATCTTCTTAAATTTGAGTTTTTTTCAGTGTAAATTATGTATTTTTCCAAAAAAATTGTCAGACCATCAAAACTCATCAAAAACTATGGTTATGTAATCAAGTACTAACTCCTGTGTGTGTCATGTGACTAAAACAGACAGAAAAGAAAACATGGAATGCCTAAAAGCACTGTTTTGGTCAGTACAATGCCATAGATATTAATGTAAAAACTGAAATGATTTTGGTTTTTATCAAGAAAACACGGAAAATGGATAGATATCAGCTCTGAAATTAAACTACTATGAGCTATTTTTGTTGTTATCATTATATTTGTCCAAACAAATTACATTCAAACATTAAAATGAACAAGAAATTGAAGAAAACAAGGGGTGGTCTAATAATTTTTTATGTGACTGTACAATGGAACAGAATGTATCATAAATGATTCACACCAACACTTTCTATACTATAAATAATCACTTTATATACATTTAACCCATGAAGACCCAGTGCTATTTTTGTGTCTATTCCCAAATACATTTTTTTTTCATTTCTGACGACCATGAAAAGAAGACCAACTGTATTTTACACCAATTATTTACATGTATTGATAGGATTAGTGAATTAATGGGTATTAAACAGTTTAGATCAAGGTCAAATGTATTTGTATAGCACATTTACAACAACCAATGATGCCCAAAGTTTTTTTTACAGCCATATGAAAAGTGCCAATGCTGAAATTAAGAACAACTAGTTATTTTTTTATGTACGTTTTTATGTTTTGGTTTTTTTTTTTTATGTAGGTTTGCTTACCTCTTGTATATTTTGTTTAAAATATATGTATATATTTGTGTGATGCACAAACAATAACGATGACGTTTATCTGTTTGTCAAATTTTTGTTTCCTGAAATATTGATTTTTTTGTCTTTGATGTACTATATTTTTCCAAAAAAAAAAATTTATATGTCAAAAAAGAAATTAAGAACAACCTTAAAACAGTAAAAACAAATGCAACAGGAAAATAAAAACAAGTAAAAACAGATAAAATGTCCTGCTCAGTTTCTGTTAAACACCAGCGCGAACAAATTCGTTTTTAAGAACGATTTAAAAATATTAATAGACTGGTCTTTTCTAATGTTCCACAGTTTGTGGTTAGATCAGTAGATGGTTTTGGTCTTCGGTGGATGTTTGGGTCTTTAAGGGTTAAAACTGTCCCAGTCCTTCGATGTTTGTAAGACAATGTTTGTTTTCTTGGCTCATTTTAACCACAAATGTCTGAATAAAAGGAACTCCTTGACTTAAAAGAAGTTTATTAAATGTGAGAATAAATGCAGAAACCTATTCATGTTTCTAAAAATCCAGAATTCACTAAATGAGTTGCATAAAATATGTAAAGCCACATGCTGTAGGCATGTCTGCAGCTCAGAGATATGTCTTTAAATAAATCCCCATAATTCTTAAATGTTTTTGAAACATTTTTATATTTACCCTGTGGGGGAGGGTAATTATTTTAAAGGGAAGAAGGGTCGTTATTATGGAGAAGGAAGGGCAAATTAACCCATGAAGACCCAGTGATACTGATGTGACAGGTCCAAAATATTATGTTCTCTATATTTAACTTTTCTTAAGTAATTTATCACCATTTATTAGAATATTATTGATTGATTGATTGATTGATTGATTGATGTATTTATTTCGAACATGAACGTCAAACAGAAGAAAATAAAGAAACAAAACACTTAAACATAAGACATATAATACATATTCGAAAAGGAGTGAGAAGAAGTACAACTTATAAACTCCCACCCCTTCTCCTTATATAATTGATAACAATAATAACCTTCCTCATCTAATCATATCTATACACTATGCCATCATATGACTGATACTTACTAGTAAATAATTAGGTTTAATAATTATAAATAATAATTATTAGAATAACAACTAATAATTATCCTCTGTATTTTGTAGTTTTTCCATTGAAAATATAAGTTTATTGGGGGGCAGTTGCTACTAAGAAAGAACAATATTTAAAAAATCGAATTCATTGCACTGATTGAATTTTAATCTATTCACTGATCAATGTAGATGATTATTACTCAATTACAAATCACTAAAAAGTAGAATTCAATGTATTTTTCTAAGTACTATTTACACATTAAGAAGTTTATCTTTTTCATATCAAGTCAATATTTTTGTTTAGGGTATAACTTAATTCCATATTGTTTTGCATTTGAATCTACTCATATTAAGTGGATAACTATTAAGGACTTCATTTAACCCTTTCATGCACACTGGTCACTACAGTGGACAGCTATTCTACAGCTCTTCTCCTGTATATTCATGGATTTTGTTTTTTTTGGGTTTTTTTGTTTTTTGCACGTATCTTTATTAAAGTTTTAACACTTTACATATGTTTTCTGGCATGAATTGGTAACATTGTGTAGATCTCCTCTGAGCGTAACAGTAATAGTTTTCACGCAATTTATCAGTAAATACATGTTTCTTTGCTTCAAAAACTTAAACGCATGGTGTCCAGCTGAGTGGATATTTTTGCAACTTCGTGAAAAATAGGTTCTTAAGAATTGTATTATTATTATTATTACTACTATTTTTTAATATTTATTTTTAACTTTTTTTTGTTTTCATAACAAAATTTTCAATCACATTGTTTTTTTCATGCCTAAAGAGAAATAAAAACACTCAGGAAAAAAAATCTTGATTAAGGTTCTCATCATTTGTGCATGAAAGGGTTAATTAAAATTTTCTCAATATCAAACATAGTGAAATTTAATTTTTATATTATTGCTTGTAATGCGTTGCGTTATTTTTATTGAGTAGATATTGCGTATCTTTTTTTTTTTTTTTTTTCAGTGTATATTTAATATACTGATCACATAGATGTTCACAAAAGCTTCGATGAAAGTTGAGGGTTATAATATCAGAAACAGAGTAAACTGAAGAAAATGTGACTTTTTTTCAGCGAAGATATCAACAAATGAACATAAAACAAGTGTCTTCATCTACTGTCATTTATCAAACTCCATGGGTTTTACTGGTGAATCAAGGTTATAGAAGATGAGGGTGTTTCCATGGTAACTACGGAGCCTCTGAACGTCCAAATGGGTCATATTTAAGGACCATGAAAAGATGACAAACTGTATTTTACACCAATTATTTACTTACATTGATAGAATTAGTGGATCAACAGGTATTAAACATTTTAGATCAGTATGCTTTTGATCACCAGTGGCTGTTTGGGTCTTTATGGGTTAAAAAAAAAAAAAAAAACAGTAGTAGTGGCTTTTATATTTGGACATATGCGCAAAACTTTTTTCCAAATGCGATGATTTGTTTTTATTATCGCGAGATGACACGAGAAGTCATTCCATAAACATGGTGACAAACGTAAATATGGTGTTGATTTACAGATATATTCATTATTATGATATATTACCTCTCTATCTCGTACTAAATTAAAAAATGATTCAGTTTCCTGGTGTGTCCACACATACCGCAAAATGTTTCTTCTTCTTCTTCTTCTTCTTCTTCTTCTTCGCTCGTTGTAAAGTACGTCAACATCCGTTTTTTTAATTCACCTGACTCTAGCTGCGAAAAAAAGGTCTTTCCATTGCAGTTTTGCATGATATACCATTTGTGCTACGCCTGAAAAACCATCTCTTGACAGCGCCAAAACTTTTAATGGAAACATGAGAATTTGGCGAAATTGACATGAGAAGTCATTCCGTAAACATGGTGACGAACATAAATATCACATCGATCATCCGTTTTTGTTTTTTTTAAATTCATGTGACTCTAGTTGCGGAAAAAGCTCTTTCTATTTCAGTTTTGTGTGATATACCAATGTAGCTACACCCAAAAAACCACCTCTTACCAGCGCAAAAATGTTTCACTGAAAAATTTGAGGTTTGGCGAAATTGTCGTTTTTCCATTAGGCAAAATTTTATTCCCGATATTTACTAAATGTTGAAAAAAACAGAAGTGTGCAATGTTGATTTTTCCATTAAATCACAAATGCGATGATTCGTTTTTATTATAGCGAGATGACACGAGAAGTCATTCCATAAACACGGCGATTAACGTAAATATGGTGTTGATTTACAGATATATTCATTATTATTATATATTACCCCTCTATCTCGTACTAAATTAAAAAATGATTCAGTTTCTTGGTGTGTCCACACATACCGCGACATGTTTCTTCTTCTAATTCGTTTGTTGTTCTTCTAATTGTTTGTCAACATCTGGTTTTTTAATTCACCTGACTCTAGTTGCAGAAAAAGCTCTTTCTATTTCAGTTTTGTGTGATATACCAATGTAGCTACACCCTAAAAAACCACCTCTTGCCAGTGCAAAAACGTTTCACTGAAAATTTTGAGGTTAGGCGAAATTGTCGTTTTTCCATTAGGCAAAATGTTATTACAGATATTTACTAAATGTTGAAAAAAACAGAAGTGTGCACTGTCGATTTTTCCATTAAATCACAAATGCAATGATTTGTTTATTTATTATCAGAAGATGACACGAAAAGTCATTCCATAAAAATGGCAACAAACGTAAATAATGTGTTGATTTACAAATATATTCATTATTATTATATATCACCCCTCTATCTTGCACTAAATTTAAAAAACGATTGGGTTTCCTTGTGTGTCCACACATATCGTGACATATTTCTTCTTCTTTGCTTGTTGTAACGTACATCAACATCTGTTTTTTTAATTCACCTGACTCTAGTTGCGAAAAAAGGTCTTTCCATTGCAGTTTTGCGTGATATACCATTTGCGCTAAATAAAAAAATGATTCAGTTTCCTGGTGTGTCCACACATACGACACCACACTTCTTTTAAAACTCTTCTTCTTTGTTTATTGTAACATCCACCAACATCTGTTTTTTTTTTTTTTTTTTTTTTTTTTTTTTTTTATGCATGTGACTAGTTGCGCAAAAAGGTCTTTCCATTGCAGTTTTGCGTGATATACCATTTGTGCTACGCCCGAAATACCACCTCTTGACAGCGCCAAAACTTTTAATGGAAACATGAGAATTTGGCGAAATTGACATGAGAAGTCATTCCATAAACATGGTGACGAACATAAATATCACATCGATCATCCGTTTTTTTTTTTTGTTTTTTTTTATTCATGTGAGTCCAGTTGCGGAAAAAACTCTTTCTATTTCAGTTTTGTGTGATATACCAATTTAGCTACACCCAAAAAAAAAACACACCTCTTGCCAGTGCAAAAACTTTTCACTGAAAAATTTGAGGTTAGGCGAAATTGTCGTTTTTCCATTAGGCAAAATTTTATTCCCGATATTTACTAAATGTTGAAAAAAACAGAAGTGTGCACTGTCGATTTTGCCATTAAATCACAAATGCAATGATTTGTTTATTTATTATCGTAAGATGACACGAAAAGTCATTCCATAAAAATGGCAACAAACGTAAATAATGTGTTGATTTACAAATATATTCATTATTATTATATATTATCCCTCTATCTCGTACTAAGTTAAAAAATGATTGGGTTTCCTGGAGAGTCCCCACATACCGCGACATATTTCTTCTTCGCTTTTTGTAACGTATGTCAACATCTGTTTTTTTTTTTATTCACCTGACTCTAGTTGCGAAAAAAGGTCTTTCCATTGCAGTTTTGTGTGATATACCATTTGCGCTAAGTAAAAAAATGATTCAGTTTCCTGGTGTGTCCACACATGCGACACCACACTTCTTTTAAAACTCTTCTTCTTTGTTTATTGTAACATCCACCAACATCTGTTTTTTTTTTTTTTGTTTTTGTGCGTGTGACGAGTTGCGCAAAAAGGTCTTTCCATTGCAGTTTTGCGTGATATACCAGTTGCGCTACGCCTGAAATACCACCTCTTGACAGCGCCAAAACTTTTAATGGAAACATGAGAATTTGGCGAAATTGACATGAGAAGTCATTCCATAAACATGGTGACGAACATAAATATCACATCGCTCATCCGTTTTTTTTTTTTGTTTTTTTTTATTCATGTGAGTCTAGTTGCGGAAAAAACTCTTTCTATTTCAGTTTTGTGTGATATACCAATTTAGCTACACCAAAAAAAACCACCTCTTGCCAGTGCAAAAACGTTTCACTGAAAAATTTGAGGTTTGGCGAAATTGTCGTTTTTCCATTAGGCAAAATTTTATTAGTGATATTTACTACATGTTGAGAAAAACAGAAGTGTGCAATGCCAATTTTCCCATTAAATCACAAATGCAATGATTTGTTTATTTATTATCAGAAGATGACACGAAAAGTCATTCCATAAAAATGGCAACAAACGTAAATAATGTGTTGATTTACAAATATATTCATTATTATTATATATCACCCCTCTATCTTGTACTAAATTTAAAAAATGATTGGGTTTCCTGGTGTGTCCACACATACCGCGACATATTTCTTCTTCGCTTTTTGTAACGTATGTCAACATCTGTTTTTTTTTTTATTCACCTGACTCTAGTTGCGAAAAAAGGTCTTTCCATTGCAGTTTTGCGTGATATACCATTTGCGCTAAGTAAAAAAATGATTCAGTTTCCTGGTGTGTCCACACATGCGACACCACACTTCTTTTAAAACTCTTCTTCTTTGTTTATTGTAACATCCACCAACATCTGTTTTTTTTTTTTTTTTGTTTTTGTGCGTGTGACGAGTTGCGCAAAAAGGTCTTTCCATTGCAGTTTTGCGTGATATACCAGTTGCGCTACGCCCGAAATACCACCTCTTGACAGCGCCAAAACTTTTAATGGAAACATGAGAATTTGGCGAAATTGACATGAGAAGTCATTCCATAAACATGGTGACAAACATAAATATCACATTGATCATCCGTTTTTGTTTTTTTTTTTTTTTTTATTCATGTGAGTCTAGTTGCGGAAAAAACTCCTGTTGCCAGTGCAAAAACATTTCACTGAAAAATTTGAGGTTAGGCGAAATTGTCGTTTTTCCATTAGGCAAAATTTTATTAGCGATATTTACTACATGTTGAGAAAAACAGATGTGTGCAATGCCAATTTTCCCATTAAATCACAAATGCAATGATTTGTTTTCTTTATTATCAGAAGATGACACGAAAAGTCATTCCATAAAAATGGCAACAAACGTAAGTAATGCATTGATTTACAAATATATTCATTATTATTATATATCACCCCTCTATCTCGTACTAAGTTAAAAAATGATTGGGTTTCCTGGTGTGTCCACACATACCGCGACATATTTCTTCTTCGCTTTTTGTAACGTATGTCAACATCTGTTTTTTTTTTTATTCACCTGACTCTAGTTGCGAAAAAAGGTCTTTCCATTGCAGTTTTGCGTGATATACCATTTGCACTAAGTAAAAAAATGATTCAGTTTCCTGGTGTGTCCACACATACAACACCACACTTCTTTTAAAACTCTTCTTCTTTGTTTATTGTAACATCCACCAACATCTGTTTTTTTTTTTTTTTTTTGTTGTTTTTTATGCATGTGACTAGTTGCGCAAAAAGGTCTTTCCATTGCAGTTTTGCGTGATATACCATTTGTGCTACGCCCGAAATACCACCTCTTGACAGCGCCAAAACTTTTAATGGAAACATGAGAATTTGGCGAAATTGACATGAGAAGTCATTCCATAAACATGGTGACGAACATAAATATCACATTGATCATCCGTTTTTTTTTTGTTTTTTTTTTATTCATGTGAGTCCAGTTGCGGAAAAAACTCTTTCTATTTCAGTTTTGTGTGATATACCAATTTAGCTACACCCAAAAAAAAACACACACCTCTTGCCAGTGCAAAAACGTTTCACTGAAAAATTTGAGGTTAGGCGAAATTGTCGTTTTTCCATTAGGCAAAATTTTATTCCCGATATTTACTAAATGTTGAAAAAAACAGAAGTGTGCACTGTCGATTTTTCCATTAAATCACAAATGCAATGATTTGTTTATTTATTATCGTAAGATGACACGAAAAGTCATTCCATAAAAATGGCAACAAACGTAAATAATGTGTTGATTTACAAATATATTCATTATTATTATATATTATCCCTCTATCTCGTACTAAGTCAAAAAATGATTGGGTTTCCTGGTGTGTCCACACATACCGCGACATATTTCTTCTTCGCTTTTTGTAACGTATGTCAACATCTGTTTTTTTTTTATTCACCTGACTCTAGTTGCGAAAAAAGGTCTTTCCATTGCAGTTTTGCGTGATATACCATTTGCACTAAGTAAAAAAATGATTCAGTTTCCTGGTGTGTCCACACATGCGACACCACACTTCTTTTAAAACTCTTCTTCTTTGTTTATTGTAACATCCACCAACATCTGTTTTTTTTTTTTTTTGTTTTTGTGCGTGTGATGAGTTGCGCAAAAAGGTCTTTCCATTGCAGTTTTGCGTGATATACCAGTTGCGCTACGCCCGAAAAACCACCTCTTGCCAGCGCAAAAACTTTTAATCAAAAAATGACAGTTGTCGTTTTTTCATTTGGTAAATTTTTTATATATTTGCGCAATTTGAGGGTCAGTGGAAAAGCAACGACTGATGTGCATGTACATGATCTTTAGCTGAGTTTATAAAACAGAAATAAATAACATCTGTTGCTATAATCAGATCCATACCCGTATGCTTACATGTATATATCAGGACGTGTAACAATCATTTCCTACGTCAGCTCATATATTCAATTCAGATGATGTTAATGGATTTGTAATTTATTTACATTACGCCTCATCAGCCCCAGAGAAGAAAAAAAGAGTCAAACTGAGAGGTTTCATGTGTAAACACACCCTTTTGTGTGTGCGTACATGCACACATGCACACATGTATGAGTGCAGAATTATAAGCATATGTCTTTCCATGTGTGTTTGAGGCCTGTGTGTTTAAACAGGCAACTTCACTCAAAGCCTAATGGAGGGACACTGTACAGCAGGGGTGTCAAACATGCGGCCCGGGGGCCAAATCCGGCCCACCAAAGGGATCAATCCGGCCCGTGGGATGAATTTGTGAAATCCAAAAATAACATTGAAAATATTAACACTCAAGGATGTTAAAATAATTATAGGTCAGGTAATTCTAAAGTGGATCAGACCAGTAAAACACTATCATAATAAACTATAAATAACAAAAACTGCAAATTTGTCTCTTTGTTTTAGTGTAAAAAATGTAAAATTACACAAAAATGTTTACATTTACAGACTAGTCTTTTCCAAAAAAAATGTGAATATCTGAAATGTCTTAAGAGAAGTATGTGGAATTTTAATAATATCCTCCCTGTTATTTAATGTTTGGTGTATTTGTAGATCCACTGCGATCTGTAAGTTGTGATTCATGTGTATAAATGATAAACTAAGGCGTAATATTGTTAACATTGTACTTATTTTACTAAAGAATTTTCAGGTTGTTCATATTTGTTCATGTTTAGTTCAAGTACAGTTTGTAGATGTAAACATTTTAATTACAGAATTTTAAGTGTATTTTTGCGTGTATTGTGGGATATTTAAGCATATTTAAGTGTATTTTTGCGTGTATTGTAGCATATTTAAGTGTATTTTTGTGTGTATTGTGGGATATTTATGCATATTTAAGTGTATTTTTGCGTGTATTGTAGCATATTTAAGTGTATTTTTGTGTGTATTGTGGGATATTTATGCATATTTAAGTGTATTTTTGCGTGTATTGTAGGATTTTTGAGCATAATTAAGTGTATTTTGGCATGTATTGTAGGATATTTAAGCAAATTTAAGTGCATTTTTGCGTGTATTGTAGGATATTTAAGCATATTTAAGTGTATTTTTGCGTGTATTGTAGAATATTTAAGCATATTTAAGTGTATTTTTGAATGTATTGTAGGATATTTAAGCATATTTAAGGGTATTTTTGTGTGTATTGTAGGATATTTAAGCATATTTAAGTATATTTTTGCGTGTATTGTAGGATATTTAAGCATATTTAAGTATATTTTTGCATGTATTGTAGGATATTTAAGCATATTTATTATTATTATAATTTTTTTTTTCCTGTGTATTGTTTATTTCCAGGGAGGTATTCACTTCTTGTGAAATGAATTTACGAGAATACATCCTCCTTTTAACGCGGACCTCTGAGGTCTGTGTTAAAATCAGCTCTTTAACGAGGAATTGGGCGAGCGCTCACTTTTAACCAACTAGCCCAGAAACGGGATAGCGCATTTTGCGTTGTGTTGGGGTAAACAAACTAACGAACGAACGCATTTTGCGTTGCACTAGTTGTTAACAAACAAAGAGCGAGCCCAGAAACAGGATAGCTCAAAATGCGTTAAATAGACGCATTTTGCGTTGTGCTGGGCTTAACGATTTAACGAACTAGTGCAGAAACGAGCCCCAGGTTTGTTACACATTGAAGTCATTCAGTAGATTGTAGTATTTCACCACCCAGCACCTAAGAGCATGCAGAATGAAATGCTCAGAAAAGTTCAGGTTTTTTTTTCTTTCCTCACTTTCATCACTGATGAAAACAATATAAATGCTGGAATAAATATTAAATATTGCATACAAACTTCAGACTTAAAGTTCATATATCTATTAAGAGTCATATTTATGAATGTTTTTTTGAACATTTCCACTCCTCTGTGCAGCTGTTCCACTGTAAAACACTGGAGGCCAACGTCTGACAGAACCTGAACATATATACTGTAGGAGAACCCTATTTATGTTTTAGACGCCTGGTAAAACTGCAGTTGTGACCTTTGGACCACAAGTTAAAGTCATCCACACAGCCTGTCATGGCCGGAGCCTCCTCAGGAGACCGCTGAAACGCTGAACTGGGTTGTTTTTCTTTGTTTTTTTCTCTCCTTTCACTTCAGAAAAAAAAAAAAGTCTTTATAGAGGTTCTAGCAGCGTTTCTTTCTCAAACAGACCTGAACATCACCTCTTATTAGTTCCTTAAGGACCTTTCTTTTGCAGCACTTTTAATATTTGTCAGGCGATATGTCAGTGAAACTAGCTGTGATAGACTTGTGAGTTTCAGCTGCTTTATTCCTGCACCCAGACCTGCTGTGATCTCACTGTAGTCTGACCTGCTTCATTAACCTGATGTTAAGCAGAAGGCACAACACTGTTTAACCCAGAAAGACCCACTGCTGATTTGGTGGCAGCTCCCAAAGGAATTTTTTTTCCTCTATTTTTAACCTTTCTTAGGTACGGAAGAGGATTAGGGCCACTGGGGAAAAAAAAATAAGTAAAAAGATTAAGGCCCAATATATTTTTAAAATTATTATTATGAGAAAAAAGTCAGAATTCTGACAAAAAAGTCAGAATTCCACAAACAAACAAAATCTGAATTCTGAGATTTAAGTCAGAATTCTGAGATTAAAGTCTGAGTTCTGAGGAAAAAAAAGTCAGAATTCTACAAACAAAACAAAAAAAAAAATCTGAATTCCAAGATTAAAGTCTGAATTTTGAGATTAAAGTCAGAATTCGGAGATTAATGTCTGAATTCCAAGATTAAACTCAGAATTCTGCAAACAAACAAAAAATATCTGAATTCCAAGAATAAAGTCAGAATTCTGAGGAAAAAGTCAGAATTCCGAGATTAAAGTCAGAATTCTGAGAGAAAAATCAGAATTATGAGATTAAAGTCATAATTCTGAGATTAAAGTCAGAATTCTGATATTAAAGTAAGAATTCCAACATTAAAATCAGAATTCTGATATTAAAGTCAGAATTCGGATATTAAAGTCAGAATTCCAACATTAAAATCAGAATTCTGATATTAAAGTCTGAATTCTGAGAAAAAAGTCAAAATTTTGAGATTAAAGTCAGAATTCCGAGGTTAAAGTCAGGATTCTGAGAAAAAATTCAGAATTCTGAGATCAAAGTCAGAATTCCGAGATTAAAGTCTGAATTCTGAGATTAAAGTCAGAATTCCGAGATTAAAGTGAGAATTCTGAGAGAAAAGTCAGAATTCTGAGATTAAAGTCAGAATTCCAAGATTAAAGCCTGAATTCTGAGATGAAAGTCAGAATTCCAAGATTAAAGTCATAATTCTGACATTAAAGCCTGAATTCTGAGATGAAAGTCAGAATTCTCTGACCCAGGAAGAATAGCTGTAGCTTTGATCCAGCTAATGGGGGTCCTAAAGAAAGAAAGAACGGAAGGAGGGGAGAAGAAAGGAGGAGGGGAAAAAGAAGGAAAAAAGGAGAGAGACAGTGATAAATTGTTTGATCAGTGGATTAAATACAGGAAAATACTTAATTTTCACTGAAAAAACGCAGAATACTGAGGATAATATTGTAATAAATGGTGATGAATCACCTCAGAAAGGTTCAATAGACAGAAAAATGTATTGGAGAACTGGCACAAGAGCAGCTCTGGGTCTTTATGCATGTGTTAACGTCATTCTTTCGTTAGTCGCTGTTTCTTTTTTAAATAATAAAGTGCTTGAATAGATGTATTTTCTGTTCCGTGTTCTTAATGAACTCTATAATCAGGCTTGGTTGACGCTGGTTCATCTCACAGAGAAGCTGTGTGGCTGTGTTAGGGCGAAGGTTGCTGGGATTTATGAAAACACTTGGGTCTCGGAGCAGCCATTTTTGTCTCAAAGGTTCATTTATTGCCGAGCTGATACGAGGCAGGCCGCTTGAAATGGAAGGGAATTAACCTCGCCCTTCCTGGCACAGTCATATTACCTGACCAGTACCATTTTTTAATTTCAGTTCCAAACCGCAATAGAAGGTGATGGGATTTCTGGAAACGTGCACTGTTTCAAGGTTGCTTTCCTGCGGCCCACCATCAGTATTCATGTCAGGAAATTAGAAAAATTTGAGTGCCTCGCAGCATTAGGACTGAGAGGGAACAGATTTCTCCCAAAAGTTAGTCCTAAAAAAAAGGAATCTGGCTAAGACTAGTCTTATACAAAAAAAATGTGAATATCTGAACTGTCTTAAGAGAAGTATGTGGAATTTTAATAATATTCTCCCTGTTATTTAATGTTTGGTGTATTTGTAGATCCACTGTGATCTCTAAGTTGTGATTCACATGTATAAATGATAAACTAAGGCGTAATATTGTTAACATTGCACTTATTTTACTAAAGAATTTTCAGGTTGTTCATATTTGTTCATGTTTAGTTCAAGTACAATTCGTAGATGTAAACATTTTAATTACAGAATTTTAAGTGTATTTTTGCGTGTATTGTGGATATTTAAGCATATTTAAGTGTATTTTGGCGTGTATTGTGGGATATTTAAGCATACTTAAGTGTATTTTTGCGTGTATTGTAGCATATCTAAGTGTATTTTTGTGTGTATTGTAGGATATTTGAGCATATTTAAATGTATTTTTGCGTGTATTGTAGGATATTTGAGCATATTTAAATGTATTTTTGCGTGTATTGTAAAATATTTAAGCATATTTAAGTGTATTTTTGCATGTATTGTTGGATATTTAAGCATATTTAAGTGTATTTTTGCATGTATTGTAGGATTTTTGAGCATAATTAAGTGTATTTTTGCGTGTATTGTAGGATATTTAAACATAATTAAGTGTAGTTTTGTGTGTATTGTAGGATATTTAAGCATATTTAAGTGTAGTTTTGCGTGTATTGTAGGATATTTAAGCATATTTAAGTATATTTTTGCATGTATTGTAGGATATTTAAGCATATTTAAGTGTATTTTTGCGTGTATTGTAGAATATTTAAACATATTTAAGTGTATTTTTGCGAGTATTGTAGAATATTTAAACATATTTAAGTGTATTTTTGCATGTATTGTAGAATATTTAAGCATATTTAAGTGTATTTTTGCATGTATTGTAGGATTTTTGAGCATATTTAAGTGCATTTTTGCGTGTATTGTAGGATATTTAAGCATTTTTTAAATTTTATTTATTTATTTTTTCCTATGTATTGTTTATTTCCAGGGAGGTATTCACTTCTTGTGAAATGAATCTACAAGAATACATCCTCCTTTTAACGTGGACCTCTGAGGTCTGCGTTAAAATCAGCTCTTTAACGAGGACCTGGGCGAGCGCTCACTTTTAACCAACTAGCCCAGAAACGGGATAGCACATTTTGCGTTGTGTTGGGGTTAACGTCCTAAAAAAGAAGGAATCTGGCTAAAATTTGCTTAGAGGTCTTATTTATGTCTTTGTGCATAAGAAAAAATTGTATAATATAAGTGAAAAACATTTCGCTGAACATTCCAGCTCGTCTAACTCGGCCTCTATCTGTCTAAAATGCAACTACTTCGAATATATCCTATCGTCTAAATTCATCTTCATTACTACTTCATTCCTTTCCGGGGAGAGGCTGCATGACCCTGGATTACAGGTCAGAAAATTCCTCCTTTTTTTCCAGCGTAAAAAATCAGGGAAGCTTTATTTTCCCATCTGTGGCAATCAGACTTGACAAGTTGTAGATATGTAATGGTTTTGGAAAGACATCCTGATTTATCCAGCTAGAGCAGCGGTGTCAAACTCATGTTAGTTCAGGGGCCACATGAAGCCAAATTTGATCAACAGTGGGCCGGACCAGTAAAATAATAACATAATAATTATATATAAATAGGGCTGGTTAAGTTAACGCATTATTACGCCCCCCCCCCCCCCCCCCCAAATATAACTATATACAACTAATATAACTGTGATTAATCGTGATTAATCGAAGAAATCCATGCGATTAATTGCGATGTCACGTCTGTCCACCAGCAAAAGTTTTCACATACACGTGCTATTCCAAATCCAATATTTCTGAAAATAGAGTTTCCACTGTCGAATAATATCAGTAGTCTGTGCACAAATGTATTAGCATTATTTCAACACAGTTCTATGCATTTCTTACGACTTTTTTTTTTTGACAAAAATGGCCACCCTAAGGAAATTTTAGCAGATTTTTTTAATTTTTTTTATTTTAATGAACCTATTTTCCGTGGCGCTAAAAAAAAGTCCACTCAGCTGAACACCACTTCATTTAATTTTTTAAGCAAAGAAACATGTATTTACTGACATACTGTGTAAAAACTATGAAATAAAAGCATTTTTAACCTCCTGAGACCCAGCAATGCATTTCTGTCCTCTGTAGGGGACAAAAGTTTGACCGGTTTTACTTAAAAAAAAATGCTGTCCATTGTAAAGGACATTCCATTTAAAAAAAAAATTAAAAAAATAAAAAAATATCTTGGGGAAAAAAACAAACAAAAAAAAAACTGTTGCATTATGTAGTTTCCAATCAAGACAATTGTTTAATAAATCTCCTTTAGCCTATTGGCCCACCTGCGGGCCGAAAAAATTATATTAATATCAGTGGTGGGCAGCGATTAATTTTTTTAATCGTGATTAATCACGTGGATTTCTGCAATTAATCGCATAGTTGTATGTGTGTGTGTGTGTGTGTGTGTGTGGGGGGGGGGCATCAACAGCATTTTTTGCCTTTCAGTGATATTTCAGACTGGAAGTACTCCAGTGATAAAAAAATAATTGCACGTCAGTGCGTCCAAACAACTGTGTCCTTCTCAACCCCACCATCTGAAGACATTTAAAATGAAAATGTCCATGTAAAAAACCACTACTTTTACACATGTTTATGTCCCCACCAGTGTATTTACAGTTGTGAGTGACTGACAGGAGTCTTAAGCCCACTATTAAGTACTAATACTAATAAGCTCAATAATATGTGATGTTCAGTTGTTCAAAGCAAGCAAAAGGAGCCCTGAAGTGGTCAGAATAAGTGGCACTAACGTATGTTTTGTCCTTTCAGTGTTACCGTAGTCAGTTCAGACATGAGAAGGAACTAACAGACATGTTTCTTTCACTCTGTATGGCCCCAAAAACATTTGCCTGTGAATATTCTATGTTCAGTTGTTGTAAGAATGAGTAGTATAAAATATCTCTGATGTGAACCTTTGTTGCTGAATAAAAAGACGTTGTAAATCTTAAATTAAGCTGTAAATGCTAATTGTTAGCGTGTCTATGAATTTTCCCATTCAAGATAGGATCGAGATAAAATGACTGCTAATACAACAATCACATTGTAAATGAGTAAAAGTTAGTTCAAAGGCTGGCATATTATACCTAAACACAACCAATGAATTTACATAAACTTAACATGAGCCTGCATAAAGAATTAGCAACCCATCTCCGACTGCTAGCATAAACGAATTAGCTTAAACATGTTAATAACACACTGTAATAAACACATCCAAAATAACGTCATAAACATGTTTCTAACGGCACGTTTGCATGTGAAATTATTTAGCAAACAACAGAATGATTGATACATACAGGTGTTGAACTGCAGGAGTTACACAAAGTTTGATTCAGCATTACTTGTAAAGTTCGCCGGTTTTCTCCTCTCAGCTGCACATACACACAGCACCGGTGTGTGGACCGGCAAAATAAAAGCATGAGTTTCAAAATAAGAATCCGTATGTATAAATCAACTAAGACTTGCTTGAAAGGCAGAACAATAATAAAACGGCGTTAACGTGAGATAAAAAAAATTGGCGGCGTTATTTAATGAATGCGTTAACGCGGTAATAACGCGTTAACTTGCCCACCCCTAATTAATATTCATCTACTATAAAAATACAATAAATCAGGACAATGGATGTTTTTTTCAACTTTTGCTAAAAGTTTAGATCCTAATGTTAATGAAAGTACATCAAAAGTGTATTTTAGTGCAAACTTTAATGTTCAAACATGATTTTTAATCTTTGTGGGGTGAAATATACGCTATTAAAAATCTCCACCACAAACAATTAATTTATGCATATCATCGTCAATCCAGCCAAAAAAAAAAAACAGGCGAGGATAAAAAATTCTAATTTCTCTTTTAGTTTGTTACAGTTTACTCAGGCATAGTAATAGATACAATATTTTAGACAATGGGAATAGATTCTGTGAGGTCTCTAAATGTCCATAGACACCAAGAACATCCATATGAACCTTATTATTGTGAAGTAATTCTTCATTTACTTTGGGTAGGTTTTTTTTAGGCATTTTATTCCCCTGAAAATATGGTCAGGGTTAAACAGGTTAAAAAAAATAAAAAATCCGTATTTCTCAATTCTTTGAACAAAGTTGGTAGACCTTACCCCAAGGAACCTCGGCTGTGAATTTCTGCTGATTCTGGATGACAGTTTTGGAGAACAAGTTTCTAGAAATGTAGACATAGATGATCTTGGGTTTGACCTTTCAAGGTCACTCAAGGTCAAAGGTCATGGAACCAAATTAAAACCCATATGTGACTTCCTATCTATTGCCAATAGTAATTATATCACTATCGAAGTTATAGCACTTTGAAATGTGTCCCATTATAAACCAATTGGAATTTTTAAAATTTCAAAAAACCAAGAACCAAGACACCAAGAACATCCATATGAACCTTATTATTGTGAAGTAATTCTTCATTTACTTTGGGTATGTCTTTTTAGGCGTTTTTCTCCTGAAAATATGGTCAGGATTTAACAGGTTATTGGAAAAAAGCTAAAATTTTCACTTTCCTTGACAAAAATGGCCTCTCATATGACCCCTTAAGTAAATTTTAGCCAAATCATAAGTGTCTGAAGAAATGAAATATTGAAAATTCGTTGCTGAGAATAGATAATTACCAGAGCAGAGCAGATGAATGAAGGGGTAGATGATTGTGGAGAGAAGAGAAGAGAACAGTGTGGCTGAGAAAGTAAAGCAAACATGGGCCCAGACAGCAGACAGAACAAGAGCTGGGAAAACAGATCCAGGTCCAAAGGTCTCTGTTAGAAGACACCAGTAGATGTGCAGCTCTGTCAGCACCGGCTGTGCTCCCTTCTGGCCCAGCGGCAGTTACAGCCCACTCAGGGGTGGTAGGCCCACCGACAGCCGGGTTTACAGCCGCACAAAAACACCGTCCAAACCTGGAGAGTGGAGCTCAGAGAATAGGTCCTCCTCATAAAGGAACATTCCTGCTCTTTATATGCCATGTGTTAAACTTTAAAGGTAAGAGCCGTTTGCTTTGATCACACTAGTCATTAGTGAGGTAACGCTGGTTCACCTGCGCTTTTTCTGGTTTTGTACATGAATCAAAGGTAATGACCTGATTTGATCTGTATCTGAATCTGCAAAATGTTATATTTATACTAGTACTGTCAAACGATTACAGTTTTAATCAGATTAATCACTGGGTTGCTGTGGATTAACCCTTTCATGCACGAATTATGAGAACTTTAGTCAAGATTTTTTTCTTCAGTGTTTAGCCATGAAAAAAACAATGCGATTGAGTTTTTTTTTTCTATGGAGTTACAAAAATATCCATGCATTTCATTTTTGAAGAAAAGAAACGTGTTAAAAAACCCAATATCAGAAAGTGATATGAAAACAATGAAATAAAAACATTTTTAATGCTGCTAATCTGATGTCTTCTCACATTTTAACATATTCTAATGCTAGTAATTACTCACTTTATGGAGATAATATGCAAAAAAACCCTTCTTGTCTAACAAATAACAATTGATTTACACTCAAACATGTTAGTGCAGATCAGGTTTATCAAGAACAGTAAAAATACAGTAATGATCTGAATTACAGTGTATGGGATGGTGCATAAGTGTCCACTGTGTTGGCTGATATGGAACTAAAACAACAAAACCAATTAATATACAAGAGAACAGCTGGAGAAGAACTGTCCACTGGAGTGGACAGTGCATGAAAGGGTTAATTTCGATCAATCATGATTAAATATAATTAATTTTTAACATGCATGAATTATGAGAATCTTATTCAAGATTTTTTTTTCCTGAGTGTTTTTATGCCTCTTTATGCATTAAAAAAAACAATGTGATTGAAAATTTTTTATGAACCTATTTTTCATGGAGTTACAAAAATGTCCATTCAACTGGACACCATGCGTTTAATTCCTGAAGCAAAAAAACATGCATTTACTGACTGAAACTATGAAATAATTTTTAAAAATGCTGCTAATTTGATATTTTCTCACATTTTTAACATACTATAATACTAGGTATTACTCATTCAGATTATATGCAACAAAAAAACCCCAACTTTTTGTTTAAAAAAAATTACAGTCTAATAAAAATTAGCAATTTATTTACACTTAAAAATGTTTCTGCAGATCAGGTTTATCGAGAACAGGAAAGTTACAGTACTGGTATGAATTACAGTGTATGGGATGGTGCATAAGGGTCAAAACACAGTATTCGAAATCTCTCTGACGGGACATTTTAGAGACAGTTTGACAGATTAGTGTTGCTAAATGACCCACATTTTTTGCTCTAGTTGGACCATAAGGGATTATCCAAAACAAGGAGCTACTTTATATTGAAATATATGTTGGAATGTGTTTTGGCTGATATAACAACAAAATCCATGAATATACAAGAGAACAGCTGTAGAATAGCAGTCCACTGTAGTGACCACTATGCATGAAAGGGTTAATCTATATTAATCGTGTTTCAGTTTGCATGAACAAACAGACTCATGAAAGAAGGGAATATATATGCACTTAACATGTTTGTTAAACACCTTCAATAGGTTCAACAAAACAACTGGAAACAACTGTTCCGTCTTGTTTGTTTGTTTTTTTTTTTGTCCTCATATTTCCATCCAGAGGACCATCACGCTGTTGACCATCTTCTATCTTTAACCCTGTAAAGTCTGAACCATTCAATCATTGACAGAAAATTCCAGTTCTTTGAAACTGGAGCCTTTATTGGTCCTTCTGAATAACCCCCCATTTTTTTTTTTTTTTTTTCAAATATCAATTTCGATGTATGAGTTTCAATTTTGTATCATATTTGATACATCAGGTCTCAATGCTCAAATATTATTATTTTTGAACAAACAAAAACATAACACAAACATGTCTAACAAATTGGTAATACCTTTTCAAAACTGCCAAAGTTCTGCCTCCGTCTTCATTAATGACAATCTTGTAGTGTCACTGGAAAGGCCTCTGGTGAATGAATTCCTCCCCCTGGTGGATTATCTGTGTATTGCATGTATCAAATTGTATACATCAGGTTTTTTTTAAGAAAAAAGAATCCCACTGATCATGTAGAGGGCTTCAAAACTCAGGTATCAAATATGATGCATTTGGCGTTACAGGGTGAAAAAAAAAAAAGTACATATATATATATATATATATTAAAAAATTGCAAGATGCACAAAAGCACTTTTTCAACAAATAGAATTCCACAATATAATTAGAAATGTATCCTATGTGGAAAATTCAAACTCATGTATCAAATATGATACATTTGGCATTATAGGGTTAACGCGTTAATTTTAACAGCCCTAATTTATACATGAATTTTAACCCATAAAGACCCAGTGCTACTTTTGTGGCAGTTCCCAAATTAATATTTATCTCTTTTTAACCTTTCTATAGTGATTCATAACCATTTATGATAATATTATGCTCTGTATTTTGTATTTTTCCACTGTAAATCATCTATTTTCCTGTATTCAATTACCTATATTTAATGTAATTCCAAGGTTATTATTTCAGAAACAGGGAAAATTGATGAAAAAGGGACTTTTTCAGCAAAGATATCAATAACTTAACATAAACCAAGCGTGTCCATCCACTGTTATTTATCAAACTACATGAATTTTACTGGTTAATCAATGTAGTAGACGATTGTGGTGTTTCCACGGTAACTACGGAGCCTCTGAACGTCCAAATGGGTCATATCTGATGACCATGAAAAGATGATAAACTGTATTTTACACCAATTATTTCCATGTATTGATAGAATTAATGGATGAACAGGTATTAGACGCTTTAGATCAGTAGATGCTTTTGTCACCAGTGGATGTTTGGGTGTTTATGGGTTAACACTGTTGACATCTAACTCACCTCATTCATTCATACACTGTTCGGGTGGAATTGGAATCAGGCGGTGCTCTGGTTTTTGCAGCTGCTTCAGACATAACCTTTAAAGAAAATAACAATGATAATAAAAATATTCCACCTCAATGTTCGCATAGGAATAGTTTTGGTCACACAACACGATCTTCATATTGAAATTTCCACTTTTGTCAGCCATTTACTTGATTCATTTCATGCTTTAGAAGTGGAGCGCTGCATTTTCTTAGTATTTCAATGACAGGCGCTGCATCCAAATTCAACACACTTCATACTCAGAGGATGCTCTTGAAAGTTCACCTTCACTGCCAGATAATCCTTTAAAATCCTGGGAAATATAAGCAATTACTTCAAAAGCCACAAGAGAGATCGTCAAATAGCATCAGATCTATGTATAATTGAATACTTTGATTATTTAATATTCATGTGTATCTGCTACAGCCTTTGGATTTGGCTTAGGTTTATTATTCTGCTGTCATTATTACTATTGTATTGTGTGATATTTATAGTATTCTGTCTCTGCATGTTGTAATACTTCCCAGAAAATATATGCAATTCATGTGCGGTTGGTTTTGGATATGCTAAACATTCATGTGTCACGTTTCGTTGCACTCAAAAACACATTAGAATAGAATTTCAGATCATTATCTTGTTAGGACAAAAAAAAACATGAAGAAATTTCTGTATATGTATAATATATCTGTAATGTCTAACACACTGTAATCCAACCTCTAATGCAGGGGTGTCAAACATGCAACCCGGGGGCCAAAACCGGCCCGCCAAAGGGTCCAGTCTGGCCCGCGGGATGAATTTGCAAAAATTACACTTACGATATGAACAATCAAGGATGTCGAACTCGTTTTAGTTTGGGTTTCATATACAGAACAATATGATCTCAACTAAAATAACAGCAGAATAACCTACAAATAATGACTCCAAATGTTCTTAGTTTAATGTGAAAAACATTATATTACATTACACCTATAAATAATGACAACTCTAAATTTTTCTCTTCGTTTTAGTGTAAAAACTTACATTAACCTCCTAAGACCCAGGAAATGTCAGCAAAGTACAAGCTTTTTTGTTTTTTATTAAATAAGTGCCTATATTGGAAAATCATGATGCAACCGTTTTTTGCAGTTTTTAAAATTTTCATGGAATGTCCTTCGTGGCGGGCAGTTTTCTTTTCTTTTCTTTTTTTTTTTTTTTTTTTGAATAAAGTTATGAAACTCTTGTTCCACAAATGTGGACAGAAAACCCATAGTTGAGTCTTAGGAGGTTAAATTATGAAAATTTTAACATTTACAAACTATCCTTTAACAATAAAACATGAAAAACCTGAAATTTTGAAAGTAAAATTTTCTGCCTGTTATTAAATATTTTGTGTGTTTGTAGAGCCAATCCATAATATGTATAAATGGTAAGTTGAGGTGTAATATTGTTAAAATTGCCCTTATTTTTCTCAAGAAATCTCAGTTTTTTCAGGTTATTCACATCATTTATGTTTGGATAGTTTGTAAAGGTACATATTTTCATGGTTTAATTTTATTTGCACTAAAACAAAGAGAAAAATTTGGAGTCGTCATTATTTACAGGTTATTATGCTATTGTTTTACTGGTCTGGCCCACTTGAGATCAATTTGGATCTAATGTATATGGGTCAATATATACTTAGCACCATTAAAAATGCGCGGGTCAGTATATTTGGAGATCTATTAAATTAATTGGTTTGGGGTTACCTTCATATTAAAGAGGGAAGCATTGGTCATTAGAGAATGAAATGTGGACAAATTGTGATCAACTTAACATATTTATTCAGTCACTGAAAACAGGTACTCAGAAATTGAAAGTGTCTTCATTCAATATCAGGTGTGTCCACCTCTGGGTTCCAAACAGGCTGTGCAGCGACGACGCATGGAACTAATGCCGTATTTCCACTACATGGAACTGGCTCGACTCGGCTCGACTCGACTCGGGTACCAGGTCCTATTCCTGGAGAACATTTCCATTACAGGATACTACCCACTTTACAGTACCTGGACGTCATACGATGCGGTGCATTACTTCTGTGTCGTCTGCTCAGAGAGTTGCTGATAAATTCGCTCGTTGCATCTCGTCAAGCTCATACTGAATTTTTACGTCTGAACCTCCTCGACAAACCATGGTGTAGTTTTGGGCTGTCACCATGTGGATTAACTTACCGCTATATTTACTGTAAACTTCTGCATCTGTTTTTTGTAAAACGGCGGGTCACAGAGACGACTCTCTGACCAGTCAGTGTTCTGCAGTGTTTACACGTCACATTTTAGTATCTGGTCCCCAGTCCTGGAACCTCAGTGGAGGTGATACCAAAAAACTAGTACCGGGTACCAGATTCCAGGTCCTTTTTCGCAATGGAAACACGAAAAGGCCGAGTCGAGTCGAGCCGATACCACGTAGTGGAAATGCGGCATAAGTCCCATGATCCTGTCCTGAGGGATTCCATCTGATCCAATTACTCAGACGACTGATTATACTGCAGTGACAGAGCAGACGGTGAGCGACTTCACCACAGCTCAGACCGACTCGTAACATACCAATGACACATTCTCTCTGTTGTATCATACATCTTGCCATTTTGAGCTGGAAAAAAACATTTGGGTGTTTTCTTCACTGCCTTTATATCGGCTATTGCCCACACCTAAAGTTACCAGTCAAGCGTGACTCTGTATAAAAAATTTGACTCAATGTCCGACATTAAGGCATTAATCCAAACAGCAACACTGTGCACATCAGGAATGAAAAAAATACAGCTGTTAACTGTGTTACTCAACTAGTGAGCAACACATACAAAATAGGGCAAAATAGGCAATAGGGCCTGAGCAAAGAATTTTCTGGAAATTACATCATGTTTGGACCATGCGTTTTTAATGGCTTTAAGTATATAATTGAGGGACTTTTGAAGTCCATGGGATATATCTTGCATACATTTTTATTAAAAGTAAAACAAATAATTATATTTTTTATGTTCATTATGATCATGTCTTTAAAAATTCCATAATTATTGAATTACGGAACAATCACTTATTAATAAATGATTAAATAACAACCACCTTCTAATAAGCTAAACAATAATAAAATGAGCTTATTCAATAATAGTTTTGATTGTGTTCTTTTTATTAAGTTGAGATAATCATGACAGATATTTCATTTTTGGCAATATATTAAATTTTATATGGAAAATAACAAATTGTATCTGTGTCAACTAAGTTACCTATTACAAAAACACCTCTGAAGGAAGTGTTGACGTCATGTCATGATGTCATTTCCTCCTGAAGAAAACACCTGCAAGACTCTAACATGTTCTGTCTCCTATTTGTTAGTTATTTCAGATAAAGTAGTGTGAGTCAAGTGTGTATTTATCAGTTTTATGTCAATAGTGTTACTACAATATCTATAAATAACTTTCAATTTCAATTTTACTTACTTATATATGTTATTTAGAACAATTTTTCTGTATAAATGCCATGTGGTGTTATGATTATGTTGATTTTAGGCCTGAAAACAGCAGAAATGTCAACTATGTTACCCTGTAAAGGGAACTCAAAAAGTCCCTCAATTATATATTGACCTTTAAATATGTATATAGCCTATAGAGTTGTATTGTTTGTTTTTTACGCATGCTCTTTTTCTTGCCGTTTATCCTGATGCTGCTGTAACCAGTGAATTTCTCCTATTATTGGATCAATAAAGTTACTTATCTTTTTTTTAAACACATGCAATAATACAGTTCACGACAACATCAAAATTAACTCCTCTGCTAAAATTTAATGTTGCAGTATTAATTCTTAAGTCCTATTCATAACCTAATGTTTAGAATAAGAGTCCCATCAGATGTTTGCGCTGTAAACAATACAGAGAGTCAATCATGGAAAGTGAAAAATCCATTATAAAGGGCTTTACTATGAAATTGCTGCTTTCTATTGTATTTGCCCCGGGGAAAGATGTATTTTTTTTCCCTGAAAGTGTGCATAATGGACCTTTCTCTGCCTTATCCCCATATTTTTCTCAGTGAAGGGCATGTTGGCGGGCAGAGCATTCAGCCATCTGTAGCTCAGCCCTTCGCCGTAGGAAGCCCATAAAGCCCAGACCTGACAGGTCCACTCTATCACTGCGCTGCTGGGTCCAATAGGCTGGTAACAAAAGCTGCACACAGATACAAAGACTGACACCTTCATTCCTGAACAGAACTGACCACACCACTGGAACCACATTCTACCATGAAGTTACTATGTGGAAACAGCCTTTTCCTCAGTCACTGTTTAACCCATAAAGACCCACTGGTTACTTTTCTTCAGTGATTTTTTTTCACCATTTATTGTAATATTATCCTCTTTACTTTTAGATTTTTTCAGTTTAAATAATATGTTCTTCTATATTTAATCGGGCTGTCAAAATTAACACGTTAATCCGGATTAATTCATCATCATGATTAACCCTTTCATGCATGAATTACGAGAACCTTAGTTGAGTTTTTTTTTTTTTTTTTTTGAGTGTTTTTATTCCTCCTTAGGCATGAAAAAACAATGAGATTGAGTTTTTTTGGGGTTTTTTTTTTTCATAGATTTACAAAAATGTCCACTCAGCTACACCATGAATTTTATTCTTGAAGTAAAGAAACATGTATTTAAAACCCAATATCATAAAGTGATATGAAAACAGTGAAATGAAATCATGTTTAATGCAGCTAATCTGATGTTTTCTCACTTTTTTTTTTTTTTTTTCATTGTATACATCAGCAGCAAAACAGTTTATCAAAACATTTAAGAAGCAATGTGTAGTTCTCCACTATGTGGACATTTAGCTGCCATGCAATTTTTTTTCATAATACATACAAAAGTGTAAAAAAAAAAAAAAAAAAAAAAAAAACAGAAACAAAAAAAAACCCCAAAACAAATAAACAAAAACCCCCCCCAAAAAATATAAATGGGTGCTTACGGTTTCAGTATTTCTCACATATAAAAAAAAAAACAAAAACAATCATAGCATTACAATACTTCTGGATTCTTCAAACATCACACATATTCACGCAGAAAAACACAAAACAAAGAAAAAACACAGGGAAATTACAAAAAAAAAAAAAAAAAGGGACACCTATAGAGGAATAACAGAGATTCTGGATGGCTAAAGGATACAAACTTGATCCATTTGTCACAAATACGATAAAATGTATCCCTCTGAATTCAAAAACAAAAAAACAGACAAAACAAAAACAAAAAGCTAGACATACCTACACGCACCCCCCCACAAAAAAAAAAAGGGGGGGGGGGGGGGCATTAATCACAAGAAAAAGAAGGAAGTGATTCAAAAAAAGTTAAGAAGGGCTGCCATTTATTATAGAACTTAAAAGGGATGGCTTTCAAAGAAAGCCCAATCTTTTCAATTTTTAAGAAGGACATAATATCTTTAAGCCACTGAGCACTAGAAGGACTCTTTGTGGATTTCCAATGGAGGAGAAGGTGGCGTCTTGCCAATAGTGAGGTGAAAGCGATAACCTCCAACTGGTTAGAACTATATCTGTTGGAATCTTCCGGACAGCCAAATATGCCAATATGAGGAGAAGGATCTACTGTGATTGAAAGTACCTTAGAAATTATGTCAAAGTACTTTTGCCAAAATGAAAAGATTGCTGGGCACAAATAAAACATATGGGACAGATTACAGGGTGAAGTGTGACATTTCTCACATTTTTAACATATTCTAATACTAGTTATTACTCAGTTCATTGAGATAATATGCAAAAAATAACAATTAACAATTGATTTCCACTCAAGAACCAATCAAGAACAGCAAAGTTACAGTAATGGTATGAATTGCAGTTTATGAGATGGTGCATAAGTGTCCACTGTGTTGGCTGATATGGAACTAAAACAACTAAATCCATGAAAATACAAGAGAACAGCTGGAGAATAACTGTCCACTGTAGTGACCACTATGCATGAAACGGTTAATCTCATGAATAATTTTAACGCAATTAACCCATCTGCAGCACAGAATGACTCTGAATGTCTCTTGCAATGCATTTGGGTCAGTTTGTCCAAGTAGAGTTAACGTCGCACATGAACAAATGGGCATGAACAAATGATCCGGTAGTGACAGGCAGCAGAACCAACCCGTAAAGATGGAAGATGCTAAACAGCACGTTGGTCCTCTGGATGGAAATATGAGGACAAAAAAACCCAAGAAAAAACAGTCGACCGACATAAAGTATTATACACACTCTGCAGGAAGCACTTCCATCTTAATACAACGTTAACACGAAGCGTATGTTAGTCAGGGATTCTGCTAGCACTTCAGCTAACATGTTGCCCGGCTTGCGACAAACACACTAAGCACATTTATGTTCCCTTCTTTAATGAGCCTTTATGCTCATGCAAAATGAAATGTGATTAACATAGGTTAAAAATGTATGATATTTAATCTTGATTAACTGAAATTAATCCACAGCAACCCTGTGAATAATCTGATTAAAAATTTTAATCATTTGACAGTGCTAATATTTAACTAATGTGTTGACCCGTAGGTGGTAGTTTTAATGCTAGGGAGAGCTGACTTTTGGGAAAAGATGTTATATATTATAACATTTTTATTATAATGATATCTATATTTTATAAGTACTATACAAATTGTTTGCTCATTCATTCTTTAAAATTTAAATGATAATTAATATATTAATACCATTATTTAGGGACTGAAGTTAGTAAATGCATTTTCCTGTTTTTAACTTTATTTCCCATCATGCAGCGTGGTACAGCACTTCCCATCAACCGTCATGGGTATAGCAACATGATTGTAAGGTTACTGTATTCCAAAATGACTAATATCTCCCAAAATTTTGGTCCTATCAACTTGTTTATGCTAGTTTCTTCCTTGACTTTCTTGGTAAATTCCACTGGCATTTTCAGTTGTGTCAGCCCTGCGATGAACTGGCGAAATGTCCAGGGTGTACCCCGCCTTCGCCCATAAGTAGCTGGGATAGGCTCCAAGCGACCCCCGTGACCCTAGTGAGGATAAAGCGGGTTCAGATAACGAATAAATTAATGAATTTTCAGTTGAATAACCTCTCAACTGGCATGTCTGTTTCTGAATATGAAATGTGACACCATGGCAACATGGCCCTATTGTTTATCTGCTACGAGGTAACCCACTTCAATTCTATGATTCTATAATTCTGGGCATAGCAATATGAATGTACGGCTATAGTATTCCAAAATTACTAATATTTCCCAAAATATTGATCCTATCAACTTGCCATTATTGCTACTTTCTTCCTTGACCAAAAATATTTAAGAATGCCAAACTTTAACAGTCAGCTCTGTATGGATTTTGTGTGATGCCCGAGACACACACACACAAACACACAGAGTCCACTTCCCTTTTAAAATATAGATTCACTGTTCATGTAGATCAGGGGTGTCAAACATGCTGCTCGGGGGCCAAAACCGGCCCGCCAAAGGGTCCAATCTGGCCCACGGGATGAATTAGTGACATGCAAAAATTACACTGAAGATATTAACAATCAAGGATGTCAAAATGATTTTAGGTCAGTTTCATCTGAAGTGGATCAGACCAGTAAAATACTATCATAATAAACTATAAATAATAAAAACTACACATTTTTCTCTTTGTTTTAGTGTAAAAAAAAAAAAGTAAAATTACACAAATATTAACATTTACAGACTAGCCTTTTACAAAAAATGTGAAAAACCTGAACAAATGTGAACGATCTGAAATGTCTTAAGAGAATTAAGTGTAATTGTACCAATATTCCGTCTGTTATTAAATGTTTTGTGTATTTGCAGACCCACTGTGATCTGTAAGTTGTAATGAACATGTGAAAATGAGAAGCTGAGGCCAAATAATGGCCTAAATTGTTAAAAATTGCATGTTTTTTCTTAATAAATTTCATTTTGGTCATGGTTGTTCATGTTTTTCCACATTTTTTTTAAAGGATAGTTTGTAGATGTAAAAAATTTAATAGTATACAGTAATTTTCCTTTTTTCACTCTAAAACATAGAAATTAGACATACAAATTTTGGAATTGATATTATTTATGTATTATTGTGTTATTATTTTAATCATCACCGGCCCACTGCAGGTCATATTGGGCTCTATGTGGCCCCTGAACTAACATGAGTTAGACACCGCTGATGTAGATGGTCATTAAAGCTCAGAGTAAATGCAAAAATTTTTATATCAAAACAGAGAAATATGAAGAAAAAGTGGCTTTTTCAGCACAGATGTCAATAACTGAACATAAAAACAAGTGTTTCCATCCATTGTCATTGATCAAACTACAGTGGTTTTACTGGTGAATCAGTGTTATAGAAAATGACGGTGTTTCCATGGTAACTACAGAGCCTCTGAACGTCCAAATGGGTCATATCTGATGACCATGAAAAGATGAATAACTGTATTTTGCACCGGTTATTTACATGTATTGATAGGATTAATGGATGTACAGGTATTAAACAGTTTAAATCAGTAGGTGTTTTGGTTGATGGTGGGTGTTTGGGTCTTTATGGGTTAAAAGTGTTTTTAGAGGAGGATCGTAACAACCTGCAGTATAGCAAGGACAAAACTAGTCTCATCTGTGTTGTTAAAAGCATTATTTACTGCTCTGTCCAATCAGGCAGATGCTTTTCTTACTCAGCATCCTTGATGTGGTTGTTTCACAGTCCCGCTACTGTACTTAAAATATTAAATAAATTATTCAGCAGACAGAAGACAACGTCAAGCGAACCACAAATGACTTTTATTAGGGGAAATTTGCATCCAGACAGTGTTTAATGTCTTTCCACTAAGCCGACCCCATTTTACTCAATAATTCTGTGTAATTCGTTTTATTGTACGCTCTCAGTACACTTTAGCTGCTTGTTTAATTAGGGCAGTTCGATCGTTCGGCTGACGATAAGAATCAAAACACAGTGATGCATAATATCCGTTTAATGCTTTGCGTGAACAACAAATACGGTGTTGTTAGAGTGCAGCCTTTTCTTGTTTTATTAGTTTGTTCATTTACTATATTCAAGCCCGGTGGAGACGTTTCATAAGGTCTAAGTAAAACATGTCTGCTGTTTTGGCCCGCAAGCCCTAACCCAAGGGTCTCAAGCATGCGGCCCGGGGGCCAAAAGCGGCCCGCCAAAGGTTCCAATCTGGCCTTTGGGATGAATTTGCAAAGTGCAAAAATTCCAGTCTTGAATTGAATTAAGCAAAAAAAAATTTTGTTTGAATTAAGGAAAAAATGTTGAATTTAGAAAAAAAAAACAAAAAAACGTCAATGAAGAAAAAAAAAATCTTGAATTAAACAAAAAAAAATCTTGAGCTAAGCTAAAAAAATCTTGAATTAAGCAAAAAAAATCTTGAATTAACTTCAATTTTTTCCCTTTGTTTTAGTGCAAAAAATAACATTAAATTATGAAAATACTAACATTTACAAACTATCCTGTAACAATAAAATGTCAACAACCTGAACAAATATGAACAACCTGAAACGTCTAAAGAGAATTAAGCACAATTTTAACCTTTTTTTGCCTGTTTGTAAGTGTTTAAATTAAGCCAAAAAAAAAAAAAAAAAGTAGCTTGAATTAAGGAAAAAATGTTGAATTTAGAAAAAAATCTTGAATTAACAACTTAAATTTTTTTTCTTTGTTTTAGTGCCAAAAACAGCATTAACTTATGAAAATATTAACATTTACAAACTATCCTTTAACAATAAAATGTGAATAACCTGAACAAATATGAACAACTGGAAATGTCTAAAGAAAATTAAGCACAATTTTAACCATTTTCTGCCTGTTTGTAAGTGTTTGAATTAAGCCAAAAAAAAAAAAAAAAAATGTAGCTTGAATTAAGGAAAAAATGTTGAATTAAGAAAAAAAAAAAATCTTCAATTAAGTAAAAACAAAATCTTGAATTAAGCAAAAAAAATTTCTTCAATTAAGTAAAAAAAATCTTGAATTAGGCCAAAAAAACTTAAATTTAGCAAAAAAAAATCTTGAATTAAGCACAAAATCTTGAATTAACAACTTCAAATTTTTGTCTTTGTTTTAGTGCCAAAAACAACATTAAATTATGAAAATATTAACATTTACAAACTATCCTGTAACAATAAAATGTGAATAACCTGAACAAATATGAACAACCTGAAATGTCTAAAGAAAATTAAGCACAATTTTAACCATTTTCTGCCTGTTTGTAAGTGTTTGAATTAAGCCAAAAAAAAAAAAAAAAAAAAAAAAAAAAAAAAAGTAGCTTGATTTAAGGAAAAAATGTTGAATTAAGCAAAAAAAAAAAAAAAAAAAAAAAATCTTCAATTAAGTAAAAACAAAATCTTGAATTAAGCAAAAAATTTCTTCAATTAAGTAAAACAATCTTGAATTAGGCCAAAAAAATCTTAAATTTTAGCAAAAAATCTTGAATTAAGCACAAAATCTTGAATTAACAACTTCAAATTTTTGTCTTTGTTTTAGTGCAAAAAATAACGTTAAATTATGAAAATATTAACATTTACAAACTATCCTGTAACAATAAAATGTGAATAACCTGAACAAATATGAACAACCTGAAATGTCTAAAGAAAATTAAGCACAATTTTAACAATATTCTGCCTGTTCCTCAGTGTTTAGTGTCTTTGTAGATCTGATCCATAATGCACATGTAGAAATGATAAGTTGAGGCAGAATATTATTAAAATTGCACTTATTTTTCTTAAGAAATTTCATTTTTTTCAGCTTATTCACGTCTTTTTTTATTTGAAAAGTTTATAAAAGTAAATATTTTCATAATTTAACAGGTTTTTTTGCACTAAAACACAGACAAGAATTTGGAGTTGTCATTATTTATAGGTTATTATGCTATTATTTTACTGGTCCGGCCCACAGGAGATCAAATCGGGCTGAATGTGGAACCTGAAAGAAAATGAGTTTGACACCCCTGCCCTAACCAATTAAATCTATCATGTTACACTCCTGAAAGTACAAAGACCCAACAGTTTTTACACTATAACTACTTTTCCCGTAGCCACCTCAAACCCATTTTGCTGCTTGGGGTATTTGTTCAGAGGATTTTCTTTTTCTTTTTTCCTGTTACATCAACCCATTGACTTTGATTGAAGATACAATCCTGCCGCCTGTTGTCTTTTTGCCCCATGAAACACATGAATGTTTGAGCTGCTTCTGAAGATGGATTAGAGTAGTTTACCCAAGTTTCAGGGTTACATCATCATTCACGTTGGCGCTAACAGCACAGACCTGGCTACTATATTTGAAGAAAATTGGAATGCACTAACTGATGTGAGCAGAGCTGCTGACAGGACGGCTGATGATAATCGTTACCAGAAGCAAATATTATAGTTAAATATCTCATAATAAGCAGGGACATGTCTGCTTTGTTCCACATATCATAGAAAGGTCTAATTAGTGGCAGAGTAAAAGAGGACATGAGGGTTTTTTTTTTTGTTTTTTTTTTATCCTCGGCCACACTTGACTGCAGGGTATTGTCATCAGTTGGTCGTCCATCCATCTGTCCGTCCATCTGTCTGTCCAAAAACTTTGCCATGCAGTGATAAATTAGACCACTAGGGGCAGGCTCTAGGGACGGGATTAATGAACCGGTTCTTTTTGACAACCGGTTCTCTGTAGCACGATTCCTTGGGATCGTTTGCCTGCCTGTGTTACGCTTCTACTTATCGATTCCGCCTTAACTGCACATGCGCGATGATGTTGACATTGTTTTGGTCAGAATGTAGCCAACATGGTGTTGAGGCAGAAACGCTCCAAAAGACGACACCAGGTCCACTTGTGTTACAACCCGAAGGGTGAAACATATTTACAAAGGACACCGGGAGTCAAGGAGTATAATTCGAAAAAAAACTTTATTTATTTGCATTTAGTTGTTTGTTCTTCTGCTATTCTCTTTGGTTGAAACCAACATGGTTTTAATTAAGCAGTATCCAAAAACCCCCTTTTTTTAAACCCCCGTGCCCAAAGTAACAAAGAAAAAGACCAGAGTGGACCGGCAAACTAAACATAAGGACGGTGCGCTGGACAGGCCAACCCTTGTACAGGGCCGTAGAAGCTGCCAGCGCACCGCTACCCTATCAAATAAAATAAACTTCAGAAAATAAGCCCTAACGAAAGGAAAAGCGAAAACAGGACGTCCGGATCCACCTGGTCAAACAAAAGGATAAGCTAACAAAAAGCTAACAAAAACCCCGCTGGCGTGGAGCAACCTGCGCGGAGCAACATGCGTGGAGGAGTGGAGCGGATGCGCGCCTCAACGTGTGCGCTCCGGACGCCGGCATCGTTGGAGGAGGTGGAGAGAGCAGGAGGTGAGAGAGAGCGAGAGCCCAGCACTGGTCCAATTTATAAGCTCAGCCGCCGGGAAAACCAATTGGCCATCTATTAAAGAAACACAAAATACATACTATTATCCCAAAAATGTTATCAAGGCAAAAAAAAAAAAAAAACAGAGAGCAATATTCACCCAAAAGTGTCAAGTAAGTATTATAACAAAACCCACAAAAGACAAAGGGGGAAAAATAAAAGCGCGTCAGAACCAAGGTTATTATCGTTAACGAAAACGAACGAAATGACGAAAACTAAAATTGAAATAACATTTTCGTTAACTGAAATAAATAAAAACTCTAATTAAAAGAAAAAAAACGATAACTAACTGAAACTGTATTGTGAGCTTACAAAACTAACTAAAACGTATAAAAATTATGGATACAATTCCCTTCGTTTTCGTCTTTGTCAATGTCGGATTGATATGAAATTAATTTATTTGGCTCCAGCAGTTTGAGCTGGTGACACCATAGGACACTTCACAGTCTGTCATGTCTGGTCACTGGTGGTTTCCAGTGGTCTTCTGGTCCCCACTCTACCTGGAACATACAGACTAAAGCTGGGACACAGCAGCACAGTCCTGTCTGGGGTTTACTGTAGTGATACATGGGTCAGGTTTTTTTTTTTTGTTTTTTTTTTGGCGTACCGTGTGTGTGCGCGTGAGTGACAGAGACAGAGCAGAGCTAAAGGACAGAGTCAAACAGGACTAGCATCCAGGTTAAAACTGGAGAGTTTATCACCATGAAAAGACCTTCCAAGCCCTGAACTGCACAGTTTAGAAGAGGAGAAAAGAGGAGGAGGAAAACTAATCCAATTACAGAGGTATGGAACCTGTTAGAATGGTAAAAAACGTTTGATGGTACTAGCTACAGCTAGCTGAACTGAACTGAAGCAAAGTTGGCTAATAATGGAACTGGAGATGATTAAGAGATGAGGTATCTGCTAAGGTGTGGTTTACTGATGAGGAACTGGGTTATATATGTTTATAAGTAGTTTATATATGTTTCTATCTGCTTTAACTGCTGGTTAGCTGGTTAATATATGTTTCTATCTGCTTTAACTGCTGGTTAGCTGGTTAATATATGTTTCTATCTGCTTTAACTGCTGGTTAGCTGGTTAATATATGTTTCTATCTGCTTTAACTGCTGGTTAGCTGGTTTATATATGTTTCTATCTGCTTTAACTGCTGGTTAGCTGGTTAATATATGTTTCTATCTGCTTTAACTGCTGGTTAGCTGGTTAATATATGTTTCTATCTGCTTTAACTGCTGGTTAGCTGGTTAATATATGTTTCTATCTGCTTTAACTGCTGGTTAGCTGGTTTATATATGTTTCTATCTGGTTTAACTGCTGGCTGCTTTGTGCATCTCCTCTCATGCTTTGCACATCTTCGCATTGTTTCACGTAAGTGACGTTGTGTATGGATTGCACCCCACCTCAACCTGCTATAGGGAATTTATACATTGTACGGTACATTGTGTCTCTGCTCAGTCCATGAGCCGCCCTAACCCGACCCCCAAATACAGTGTCCAGGGTAACCCATATCCGCACCTCACTAACTTCTTTGAATAGGATGATGAGGAAGATAAAATATATGAAATAACTAAAACTAATACTAAAACTAAACTAAACTAAACTAAAACTAAGCATTCAGAAAAAAACGATAACTAATAAAAACTAACAAACCTGCTCTAAAAACTAATTAAAACTAACTGAATAAGAGAAAAAAAAAGTCAAAACTAATTAAAACTAAACTATAATTAAAAATCCAAAACTATTATAACCTTGGTCAGAACCTAACAACTTGTAACACTGTCAAAGCTTCCATTTCTTCAAAGGGTGAAATCCCTCCAGTATGCTCACACATTTGTCCACAGCATGTGATTCATTTACAGGAATGTCACATATTTGATTTGCTACTTAGCGATGCTTGTGAATCTAGCAGCAGAGTGAACACCAGGGCATCATCTAGGCCCGGTTCTAGAGTGGGCAACAAACGTCCTGTCCCCTAAAATAAAAGTTTCTGAAGGTAGGGAAAAGGAAATGAGGTGCACAACAACAGGAGACATAGAGAATTAGTAAAGTTTCAGTTTCACTGTACTCTGTCCTGAACTTTGACGTAATTTTCGTAAAATGTAATGACATCTATTCTGGGTCACTGGCAATCTACAAACCAAATATGGTATGAGTTCAACCAGTAGTTTTGCTGCTACAGACATTTGAAATGTTGCCCGTTATAAGTAAATGGAGGAGGGTAAAAAAATGTAGAAAAATGTGAACTTTGACTGACTTTTCCCAAAATGTAATGACATCTGTTCTAGGCCACTGGGAATCTAGAAACCAAATTTGGTATGAATTCAACCAATAGTTTTGCTGCTAAAGTGTTAACAAACAAAGAAACAAATAAACCGAATCAAAAACGACAGACCTTACCTCCCCTCTGGGGGGCGGGTGTCAGGATCTGAGCCTGTGTGACTCTCGGCTCCTCCCTCTTGGTTGTGGATCTGTGCCTGTGTGACTCTCGGCTCCTCCCTCTTGGTTGTGGATCTGTGCCTGTGTGACTCTCGGCTCCTCCCTCTTGGTTGTGGATCTGTGCCTGTGTGACTCTCGGCTCCTCCCTCTTGGTTGTGGATCTGTGCCTGTGTGACTCTCGGCTCCTCCCTCTTGGTTGTGGATCTGTGCCTGTGTGACTCTCGGCTCCTCCCTCTTGGTTGTGGATCTGTGCCTGTGTGACCCTCAGCTCCTCCGTTGTGGTCATGGTCTGTGCCTGTGTGACCCTCAGCTCCTCCTTTGTCATAATCATTATCATCATCAGACTCACCTGCTGGCGCTGCGTGGCTGCAGCCAATTACCATTGGCCTATTTAAGGATCAGGTTTGCAGCCATGCAGCGCTGGTCCATTTCTCCTCACACCTTTCCATAGCCCGGACATTTATCCATATTCATCCACGGACTGTGACCCCAGGTTTTGTATGTTTTTTTTTTTATGGACTCTGTTTTCTGATTTAGTTTTTGTATTAGGTTTTTCGTTGTTTGGTTTTCTTTTTTTTTTTTTGTAAAATAAACTTGTTATTTTTTCCCCTTCAGTACCGAGCATTTGAGTCCTCTCTTTTCCCCCTTGTGACAGCGGGGTAACAAGGCAGATGTTGTGACTGTAAAGCGGAGTACACGCGTAAAGATAATTGTGCTGTTTTTTTTGTTGTTTTTTTTGACACTTTTTATTTATAAGCATTTTAATTTTTACAGAACAAGAACAAAAAAAAGAAAATGAGGTCTGGGGATAACAATTGTAGCATAAACATACAAACAACTTGAGCCTTTTCTTTTTTTTTTTTTTTTTTTTAAATTAGTACTGTCACAGTTTGTAAAGACTGTCCATTTTCTCCAGTGCCTTTTTCTGAAGCCGCACGGTGAAAGTCATGCGTTCCATAAGTCTAATGTTTTCTACACCTGAAATGAAAAGTTCCATTGTGGGTGTTTCTTTCTGCAGCCAACATTTTGTTATGGCTTTTTTAGCTGATGACAACAAAATCTTTAGGAGGTAAACATCGTCTGAATGCAGTTCATCTGGGAAGTAACCAAGATTCAGTACTGTAAAAGAGCAGCTGATGGTAAAGCCCAGTGTTTTCGATATTATTTTGGATACTTCCAACCAGAAGGGCTGAATAAGTGGGCACAACCAAAACATGTGCCCATGATCTGCTGTAGCCTCTCCACAGTTGTGGTGTTTTTTCCCGATTTTCCCCCTTTCAGACCAAGGACGGCAAATGCCAGATTATCTTATGTCTTATAAGATTATCCTTTGGTCTAAGGCGTGTTAAGAGTGAATTTGTCTCAACAATCGGCTCCAAGAATGGTTCATAAATATTAAAGTTGTTCAGTATTTATGACCAAAAATCTTTGTGTGTGGCGGAAAGCCGACGACTCCCGAGTCATGACTCCCCGAATTGCGTCGTGAATGGAATGTAGCCAATCAAGAAGCAAGTTGACTGAGGAACAAGGAAGCAGATGTAAATAAAAACAAGTCTGGCCGACTTGAAAAGTAAAATTCGGTGGACCTCAGAAAAGGAGGACCAGCTCATGGAGATGTGGGAACCCCGAGAATGTCTATTCAATATCTCAGCCAACTCGTACCACAACCGAAACGACATGTTGCATGTTGTGTTTTCCAGTTGTTGCTATGTTTCTTCTTCGTTTTTGTTTGATCACGTGGGATTTCTGGCTTGGAGGACTAGATTCTAGATCGGTGGTGGGACAGAATCGTTAAGTGTGTGGTGTGCTGTGTTGAGATTATCGGAGCACACCACACACAGTACGATCCAAACTGTTCAATGCTTGATTTTTTATCTTCACTCTGTTCAATTCAATTCGATTTTATTTGTATAGCCCAATATCACAACAAGGTTATCTCAAAGGGCTTTACAGAGTCAGTTGGATGTAAACAACAACAGTCAAATAAACAGCAAGAAAATGAGTAATGTCCAGGGCATCCCCCGTCCTTAGACCCTCCTTCTCGGCAAGGAAAAACTCAAACCCAGTGGGAAAAGGGAGAAACCTCGGGGAGAACCACAGTGAAGGAGAGATCCACTCCCATGGATGGACAGGCTATAGATGCACCAGGACTGATGGACGTCCATTTGCAGATGTAGTTCCAGTCTGCAAGGATGCAATAGGGTGGACACATGAGGGGTCCATCCCGCTGGATGAGACAGGCAGGGGCAAGGAGGCCCATCTTCATGTGTTAAACATTTTAGATCGGTAGATGCTTTTGGTGTCTGTTTAGGTCTTTGAGTGCCGGAGCTCCAGAAGCAGATTTCCTTCAATAACACCGGGTTACAAAAAAAATGTTTTTTGCAAGTTGTCTAGGTTTTTTCAACTGAATTAGGACCATTTTGAACCGCTAAATCCAAAAATGACATCTATTTTTCTCAATCAGATCAGGGTTTTTTTTTGCTAATTTGATTTTGAAAATTTTGATCTTCTCACAAAATTGATTACATTTTCATGACTTTATCAGTTGATTTTTTTATATAGTTCTCACCCAAAATAGGTTTTAAGAGAAAAAAAAAAATCATTTTCTAACAGGATGTATTTATTAAGTGTTACAAACTGTAGTAGAATATGTCAGGCTTATTTTTTGCAAGATCTTCTAGTCGAAACCATTTCATTCACCTGTAATATTTAAAAAAAAAAACATTAATCATAAATTGGCAAAAGTAAAATCTTCAGAACTCGTTTATTGCAAGAAATATGAAAGAATTTTGTATCATATGATGTGAAAATGCCCATAAATGTAAGCAAAAATGTTAAAAAGCCAATATGTAGCATAGTTCAGAAAGTTGACCTGATTGAGCAAAATTAATGTGATTTTTGGATTCAGCACACCAAAATTATCCTAAATCAGCTCCAAAAACTTAAACAAGAAGTTTGTTGTTGACCAGTGTAATCAACGAGTATCTCTTAGTCTTGGAAACATTCAGCTTTAAGAAAGAACCAAAGCCATGTATTCATGTTACATCACTTAATTTGACGTTAAACTTTTCATCAACAGCTTTACATTGAGTCCCACCAAGGTGAGCAGAGCCCCCCCCCCCCCCCCCCCCAGGTACTTATAGACCTATCCCCGGATGACAATCACTGCCACATGTTTCCATCTGCACTGATTAATCCAGTCTATGTATCTGGGCTGTGCTGTGGCTGCTGGACTTGTTTGTTATCAAAACTCTGGAGCTCACATGGATCCAGTTAAAGTCCACTCTGTTGCCCAGCAGAGCTTAATGCTCTATTGAAACATTTAACAAGCAACCCCGTGGAGATGAAAAAACTTGTCAATCAGATCCTATCCTCCAGAGGCCTTCAGCGCTGACAGCGAGAAAACGAACTAGATTTACTGATGATAACTTGGTGTCCCCAAATCTGCTCCAAGATTTAGCTTGAAGTTCTTATGGATAATCTATGTCGAGATGCCCCTCAATCATTTACGTTTATGTTTTTGCGTTTCTCTGTTAATGGTTTCCACATGTAAAAGCACATGGTACATCTCTGGTTTTGGAGGGGGGGTTGGGGGGGTGAGGAAGCTACTTTTGCTTGACTTCTGAGCTGTGTTGGGAGTAACGTGTTACAAAAATTATGCACTAAAGTTAGGGATGGGAATCGTTATGTATTTAACGATTCCAATTCCATTATCGATATTGCTTATTGATCCGATTCCTTATCGATTCTCTTATCGATTGTCATTGGGTGAGGGAATAAAAGAGTACAAACAGGTGTGTTTGCATTAACTGTCTTTTATATTTCCATCTCTGTACAGAAAATATAACATATACACTATGTACAAATAATAATAACAGATGATGCCGGGCCCGGTGGGGAGGGGGGGGGGGGGCGTACAGTGAAAGTGAAACTAAAGAGGCTTTACTAATTCCTCTATTGCCACATTTCTACTACATGGAACCAGTTCAACTCGGCTCGGCTTGTCTCCAGTTGTTGTGCCGTTGTGTCTTACCTTCGGAAACTTGTTTTTGAGGAGTTCCGACGTTTGTTGCCCACGCCGGAACCGGCCCACTGTTCACTCTGCCACTACATTCACAAACGCTGCTAAGTAACGAATAAAATACGTGACATTCCTGTAAATCAGGGGAGTCAAACTCATTTTAGTTCAGGGGCCACATTCAGCCTAATATGATCTCAAGTGGGCAGGACCAGTAAAATAGTATAAACAGTAGGTTAAGAACTTATAAATAATGTCAACACCAAAGTTTTCTCTACGTTTTTGAGTGAAAAAAGTAAAAATCTGTAATGAAAATGTTTACATCTACGAACTGTACTTGAACATAACATGAACAAATACAAACAACCTGAAAATTCTGAAGAAAAATAAGTGCAATTTTAACACTATTATGCCTGAGTTTATCATGTATACATGTGCATCACAACTTACAGATCACAGTGGATTTACAAATATACAAAATATTTAGTAACACGCAGAATATTGGCAGAATTCTACATCATTATTTCTACGTCTCTTAAGAAATTTCATATTGTTCATATTTGTTCAGGTTATTCACATTTTTTGTAAAAGGATAGCCTGTAAATATAAACATTTTTGTGTAATTTTCCTTTTTTTACACAAAAAAAAAAGAAAAAAATTAGCATTTTTCACTATTTATAGGTTGTTATGATTGTATTTTACTGGTCTGACCCACTTCAGATTGAGTTGACCTAAAATGATTTTCACATCCTTGATTGTTAATATCTTCATTATAATTTTTGCATTTCACAAATTCATCCGAGGGGCCAGATTGGACCCTTTGGCGGGCCGGTTTTGGCCCCCGGGCCACATGTTTGACACCTGTGCTGTAAATGATTCACATGCTGTGGACAAATGTTTGAGGATATTGGAGGGATTCCACCCTTTTGAAGACATGGAAGCTTTGACAGTGTTCCAAGTAAGTGGACCTGGTGTCGTCTTTTTAGACCATTTGTACCTCAACGCCATGTTGGCTACGTTCTGACCAAATCAATGCAGCGTACGTCTAACGTCATCGCGCATGCACAACGAAGGCGGAATCGATAAGCAGAATCGTTAAGCAGGCAGGCCAATGATTCCAAGGAATCGAGCTACTGGGAACCGGTTCTCAAAAAGAACCGATTCTCGATTCCCATCCCTAACCACAGTAACAGTTTACTTTTTGCTGTAAGTGTAAGGCATTACTAATTAATTTTCAGTAATATTTCATTTGGTACATGTTCAATAGTGCTTTTGTTACAACACGCTTTTTGCCTATAATTTAACTGCTCAAATTAAAAAAAAAAAAACAAAAAAAAAACAGTGAGACCTTAAGGAATCAAAAATGCGTCTGTAAAGTTCTATTTCCGGTTGGTGTTCAGCCAATGGGTGAAGACAGCAGAAGACCATTGTCCACATGGACGTATGCTCATTACTAACCCTAATCCTGCTTTACAGAAGGTAGTTAGCATTAGCATGATCCCTGTGTTCAACAATGAGAAGGTAAGCTAACGTTTCTATGAATATTTAGAATTGTTTATCGATAGCGGATTGATCTACTGGCGTCTTCTGCGCCCTTTTTGATTATGTAAAATGTTGAAAAAAAATACAAGAGTTTCTACTGGGATTTGAACATCGTAGACCGTAGCGTTACTTACCAAGCTATCCTTCCACATGTACATGAGGTGCAAATTTATGCATCTCAAGGCACTTCTATCTCTTGTATTGGGTGGGTGGGTGGGTGGGGGGTATTATTTGACTGTGCACGCATTTGTATGTAACTCAAAAGTAATAGAGGAGTCATGTAACGCATTACAATTCTGAGACAGTAACATTGTAATTGAAGGAATCTATATTATAAAAGGGAAGTGGACTCTGTTTGTGTGTGTGTGTCTCAGGCATCACACAAAATTTGGAAAGAGCTGACTGCTGCAGTTTAGCTTACGTAAATATTTTTGGTCAAGGAAGAGACTCGCAAAAACGGCAAGGTGATAGGACCAATATTTTGGGAGATATTGATTTTGGAATACAGTAGCCTTACAATTACGTTGCTATGCCCAGAATCATAGAAGCATAGAACTGAAGTGGGTTACCTAGCAACAGATTAACAACAGGGCCACGTTGCCATGGTGTCAGATTTCATGTGCAGAAACAGACATGCCAGCTGAGAGGTCATTCACTTGAAAATGCCTGTGGAATTTATATATGTACATGTATTATATATGTGTTCTCTTCTGCTGCATATTTAGCACTGATTATATTGAACATTTTTTGTTTGTTTGTTTCTTTTCTTGTGGAAACATTTCGTTGATTGTAAATAGGGTTCGGCAAATTAAGTCTGAACTTCAGCCTAAACCCTTTCAGTTGCGTTGTGTATGGAACAACGGATATGTTGTTTTTGTTTGTTGTTTAAAGTCATTAACGACTGAATAAACTACTACTACTACTACTACTACTACTACTACTACTACTATTACTACTACTACCACTACTGCTACTACTACTACTACTACTTTTACTACTATTACTACCACTACCACTACTGCTACTGCTACTACTACTTCTACTACTACTACTTTTACTACTATTACTACTACTATTAACACTACTATTACTACTACTACTATTACTACTACTACTACTACTACTTTTACTACTATTACTACTACTATTAACACTACTACTACAACTACTACTGCTATTACTACTACTACCACTACTACTACTACTACTACTACTACTACTACTATTACTACTACTACTACTACTACTTTTACTACTATTACTACTACTATTGATACTACTCCTATTACTACCACTACTACTACTACTACTACTGCTACTTTTACTACTATTACTACCACTATTACTACTACTACTACTACTATTACTACTATTACTACTACTACTACTATTACTACTACTACCACGATTACTACTACTTCCACTACTACTACTACTACTACTACTACTATTACTACTATTACTACTATTACTACTACTACCACGATTACTACTACTTCCACTACTACTACTACTACTACTATTATTACTACTACTACTACTATTACTACTACTTTTACTACTATTACTACTACTACTACCATTACTACTATAACTACTACTACTATTACTACTACGACTACTACTATTACTACTATTACTACTACTACTACTATTACTACTACTACTACTACTATTACTACTACTACTACTACTACTACTACTACAACTATTACTACTACTACTACTTCTATTACTGCTATTGCTATTACTACTACTTCTATTACTACTATTACTACTATTACTGCTACTACTACTAGTACTACTATTCCTACTACTATTACTACTACTATTACTACTGTTACTACTATTACTACTACCACTACTACTACTATTACTACTACTACTTCTGTTACTACTATTCCTACTACTACTACTATTACTACTATTACTACTATTACTACTACTATTACTACAACATCAGGTTTTTAAAGTTAAAAGTATCCCACTGATCATGCAGAGGACTTCAAAACTCATGTATCAAATATGATACGTTCGGTGTTATAGGGTTAAACAACAGTAACAAGTAATCTGTAATGGATTACAGTTTGGAAGTAACTTGCCCAACAATACTTGTGAGTATCTCTGTTGTACACACACACACACACACACACACACACACACACACACACACACACACAGTATCAGTGTCACCAGCAGATGGGAACTGAGCTGCTTCATTAATCCTCCTCTAGCAACATCAGATAATTAGACACCTTAATTAGTGTTTAAAGACTTTAATAAGTAAAACGCCACTTTTTTTCCGTCTCCCACAGTGTCTGAGCGGATGCAGTTGACATACTCCTCTTCCACTTTTCTTTTTTGGGCTGTCTTTGTCATGCAGAGGAAATGTAGCCTCTTGATCACCACTGGAGAACTGGATGATTGTTGTTATTGTGTGGCATTTCATTGGCTTTTAAACTGTAATCTGCTAAATTAATAGTAACATTTCCCAAAACGAATAAGCAATTCATAAAAGTAAATGGCATTTGATTGGATTTGCTCAAGTGCTTGTTGTAATGGGCGAACTATAGCCACTTGAGCAACAAAGATTTATAATTTAGTCGTGGTGTCCTTTCTGTTAACCGGAGCATTTGTAATCTTCAGCGTGTAATGAGTAAAAAAAAAAACAGGAGGACCACCTTCCTATTGTGCTGCCGTGCACCAGGGCAAATTTGCAAAGAATATAAAGTTAATAGGCAACCAGAAAACACAAAAAGCTCATTAAATTTTCCTCCCTGCGGGCAGACCAGTAATGTGGCAGGTACGTGGTTATTGCCCTCTGTGGGTGTGTGTGGAGGAAAGAAAAGGACCTTTCGCCTTCTGAAATTATCACCTTTTCTCAAACACCGTTCCCTGGAAAAGCAGCAGCGAGAGCTTCCCACAGAAAAAGGAATTAAAATTAGACTTTCTATGGGAGGCACTTCTTTACATTACAGCAGTGATTTTCAACCTTGGGGTCGGGACTCCACGTGGGGTCTCCTGAAATTTATAGTAATTGATAAAAATGAAAACTTACTAATAAAAATTTACATTATATAGTCTAAATGTTGTCTAAAATTAACATTTATTTGCAACATAGTATAGCAAACTATTACATGATCAAAAACAAATTAATTTTAGCAAAAAAAATGTCCGTTTTGAATGTCTGGGGTCGCCTGAAATTTCTAATAATTTATTTTTTAAAAAATGAAAACGTACCAATAAAAATTTACATTATATAGTCTTAATGTTGTCTAAAATTAACATTTATTTGCAACAGAGTATAGCAAACTATTACATGATCAAAAACAAATTAATTTTAGCAAAAAAAAAAATTTTTTTTTAATGTCTAGGGTCGCCTGAAATTTCTAATAATTTATTTTTTTAAAAATTAAAACGCACCAATAAAAATTTACATTATATAGTCTAAATGTTGTCTAAAATTAACATTTATTTGCAACACAGTATAGCAAATTATTACATGATCAAAAACAAATTCATTTTAGCTAAAAAAAAAGTCTCTGTTTTGAATGTCTGGGGTTGCCTGAAATTTCTAATAATTTATTTTTAAAAAAATGAAAAAATGAAAACGTACCAATAAAAATTTACATTATATAGTCTAAATGTTGTCTAAAATTAACATTTATTTGCAACAGAGTATAGCAAATTATTACATGATCAAAAACAAATTAATTTTAGCAAAAAAAAAATTTTTTTTTTTAATGTCTAGGGTCGCCTGAAATTTCTAATAATTTATTTTTTTAAAAATTAAAACGCACCAATAAAAATTTACATTATATAGTCTAAATTTTGTCTAAAATGAACATTTATTTGCAACATTGTATAGCAAACTATTACACGATCAAAAACAAATTAATCTTAGCAAAAAAAGAAAAAAGTCTCTGTTTTGAATGTCTGGGGTCACCTGAAATTTCTAATAATTTATTTTTAAAAAAATGAAAAAATGAAAACGTACCAATAAAAATTTACATTATATAGTCTAAATGTTGTCTAAAATTAACATTTATTTGCAACAGAGTATAGCAAACTATTACATGATCAAAAACAAATTAATTTTAGCAAAAAAAAAAAAATGTTTTTTGAATGTCTAGGGTCGCCTGAAATTTCTAATAATTTATTTTTTCAAAAATTAAAACGCACCAATAAAAATTTACATTATGTAGTCTAAATGTTGTCTAAAATTAATATTTATTTGCAACACAGTATAGCAAACTATTACATGATCAAAAACAAATTAATTTTAGCAAAAAAAAGTCTCTGTTTTGAATGTCTGGGGTCACCTGAAATTTCTAATAATTTATTTTTTAAAAAATCCAAAAATGAAAACGTACCAATAAAAATTTACATTATATAGTCTAAATGTTGTCTAAAATGAACATTTATTTGCAACATTGTATAGCAAACTATTACACGATCAAAAACAAATTAATCTTAGCAAAAAAAGAAAAAAGTCTCTGTTTTGAATGTCTGGGGTCACCTGAAATTTCTAATAATTTATTTTCAAAAAATCAAAAAATGAAAACGTACCAATAAAAATTTACATTATATAGTCTAAATGTTGTCTAAAATTAACATTTATTTGCAACATAGTATAGCAAATTATTACATGATCAAAAACAAATTAATTTTAGCTAAAAAAAAAAGTCTCTGTTTTGAATGTCTGGGGTTGCCTGAAATGAAATTTCTAATAATTTATTTAAAAAAAAAAAAAAAGAAAACGTACCAATAAAATTTACATTATATAGTCTAAATGTTGTCTAAAATTTAAATTTATTTGCAACATAGTATAGCATATTATTACATGATCAAAAACAAATTAATTTTAGCAAAAAAGTCTCTGTTTTGAATTTCTGGGGTCGCCTGAAATTTTTATTTTAAAAAAAAATTAAAACGCACCAATAAAAATTTACATTATTTAGTCTAAATGTTGTCTAAAATTAACATTTATTTGCAACATATGATAGCAAACTATTACACGATCAAAAACAAATTAATTTTAGCAAAAAAAATGTCTCCGTTTTGAATGTCTGGTGTCGCCAGAAATTTGTGATGTTAAAATGGGGTCATGAGCCAAAAAAAGGTTGGGAACTACTGTATTACAGTGTGTTAATAACATGGTAATAAACAAGTAATAACATAACATTCACAGTCCTAATACAAGTTTTCATCAGTTATTATTGGCGTTATAAGTATTACTGTGGTATGTACATGATATTATAAATAATGAATAAATAAATAAATAAATTTTAAAGAATATTAGACCATCAAAACTCATCCAAAACAATGATTACGCAATCTAGTCCTAACTCCTGTGTGTATCATGTGACTAAAACAGACAGAAAAGAAAACATGGAATGCCTAAAAGTACAATGTCATAGATATTGATGTAAGAACTGAAGTGATGTTGGTTATTATCAAGAAAACATAGAAAATGGATAGATATCAGCTCTGAAATTAAACTCTTATGATCTATTTTGATTGTTATCATTATATTTGTCCAAACAAATGTACCTTTATTTATATCAGGCATTAAAATGAACAAGAAATGAAAGAAAACAAAAGCGGTCTAATATTTTTTTTCCATCACTGTATATTATGTGACAACAGCTGGTCAATATGACGAAAAAATCGATTAATCAAAAAATTTTGCTTTCTAAAAACGTCTAAAAAAAGTCAATATTCTTCTGGAGACCTTTGCTGCTCAAAAAGAATTCATACAACCTGTTTGCATCTTGTAATACAGTATATTCATTCCAGGTGTGTTTTTCCAGTCATATACAGCATATAATTTTAGTAAAGAAAAATTATTTTGAATGATGTTTTTTTTTTTTTTTGTACAGTTCATGTATCTTAACAGTTGACTAACATCATAAACTGTCCGTAACATTGAAAAAAAGCAGTACAATACCATAGATATTGATGTAAGAACTGAAGTGATGTTGGTTATTATCAAGAAAACATGGAAAATGGAGAGATATCAGCTCTGGAATGAAACTCTTATGATCTATTTTTATTGTTATCACTATATTTGTCCAAACAAATGTACCTTTAGTTGTTAAAATGAACAAGAAATTAAAGAAAACAAGGGATGGTCTAATAATTTTTTTCCGTGACTGTACTGTTACTTATCTCTCCTTTTTTTTTTTTGGTTATAAATAAACAGATTTATGTCTTATGTGTTGCCTCTGAAAATAAATATTGACACGCCAATATTATGCTTGGGTTGTTGATGAATTTTGGTAGATAATTTCACGCTTTCGTCACATAAAGATGAACGAGATCCATTTATTCATCGTAAGTGATTGATGGTGTTGTCAGTTAAGCTCACGTATAAACAGGTCTTTGTCAGACAGTGAAGAATAGTGTCATTCACATGCTTTACATGCTATACTTTACCAATCACGTCTACTATAAGATAACTTTGGAGTGCTGACTCTTATTCTTATCTGACTTTGGTGAATACAGACCTGATCGAAATCTTAAGACCAGTTGAAAAATAGCTAGTAGCTATTTTAGCTATAGCTAATTTACCTTTTGCACATTTGGATCTTCATGAGGTTTTAAGTAGAGCTACAATATACAAAAGCAAGAAGGGGGAGTGAGACAAAAAGCACTTTGAAAAAGCAATTTATTGAAAACTAGAAGCACTCGGAGAGCGCAGACCTCCGCCAAGGCTGATCAGTGGCCCCCCCCGTGGGCCCCCCCACGCCAAGGAGGTTATGTTTTTGCCAGGGTTTGTTTGTTTGTTTGTTTGTCTGTCTGTTTGTCTGTCCGTTAGTGTGCAACATAACTCAAAAAGTTATGGACAGATTTTGATGAAATTTTCAGGGTTTGTTGGAAATGGGCCCCCCCGTGGGCCCCCCCACCCCCGATCACCACCAAAATTTAATCATTTCTTCCTTATCCCATTTCCAACAAACCCTGAAAATTTCATCAAAATCTGTCCATAACTTTTTGAGTTATGTTGCACACTAACGGACAGACAAACAGACAAACAAACCCTGGCAAAAACATAACCTCCTTGGCGGAGGTAACAACAAGTAAACTGAAATAGGCTGTTTATCAGCTGATCAAAAGTTTAAGACCATCGCTCAAAAAATTACAAAAAACTCTCCAAACCAGAACAAAAAATTTTCTCAGTAGGACTCAGTAATGAGTAGCTCCACCGTTCTTGTTAATCACTTCAAAAATTCGTTTGGCCATGCTTGATGCGAGTGTTTCCAGGAGGCTGTTGGGAACATTGCTTCAAGTGGTGAAGATGGCTTCACGAAGGGCATCAACTGTCTGGAACTGATGGCCATTTTTATAAACTTCCCTTGCCATCCATCCCCAAATGTTCTCTATGGGATTTAAATCAGGGGAACATGCGGGATGGTCCAAAAGAGTGATGTTATTCTCCCTGAAGAAGTCCTTGGTCAAGCGAGCATTGTGAACTGCAGCGTTGTCCTGTTGAAAAACCCAGCTGTTACCACACAGACCAGGGCCCTCAGTCATGAGGGATGCCCGCTGCAACATCTGCACGTAACCAGCCGCCGTTTGACGACCCTGCACCACCTGAAGCTCCAGTGTTCCACTGAATGAAAAAGCACCCCAGATCATGATGGACCCCCCTCCACTGTAGAAAACATCTCAGGTGGGATCTCCTTGTCATGCCAGTAACGTTGGAAGCCATCTGGACCGTCAAGGTTCAATTTTTTCTCATCAGAGAATAAAACGTTTTTCCACCTTTCAGTGTCCCATGTTTGATGCTCCCTGGCAAAGTCTAAACGGGCAGTTTTGTGGCGTTGTAGGAGACGAGGTCTTTGAATTTGTTTTTTGTTTTTGAAACCCTTTTCCCGCAGATGCCGTCTGATGGTTATTGCGCTGCAGTCGGCACCAGTAAGGGCCTTCATTTGGGTCGAGGACCGCCCTGTGTCTTGACGGACAGTCAATCGGATCCTCCGGCTCAGCACAGGTGTAATTTTTTTGGGTCTACCACTTGACTTTTTTGTTCCATAATGTTTATGTTTATGTTTATGTTTATGCATTTGGCAGACGCTTTTTTCCAAAGCGACTTACAGGGGAAAACCAATTAAATCACTCAATCAATCAAATTTTATTTATATAGCGCCAGATCACAAAAAAAGTTATCTCTTGACATTTTATATATAGAGTTGGTCAAAACCAGACTCTAAGCCAATTTACAGAAACCCAACAGAATCTTATCTCAGAATATTATGCTCAGGATCTGTCAAAAAATGTAGAATGACTGTCTTACTGCGTTCAACCTCAGCAGCAATGGCACGCTGCGAGAGGCCTTGCTTATGCAGCTCGACGATCCGACCACGTTCAAGAAGAGAAAGCTTCTTAGCTTTAGCCCTCAGGAGGGCATGACCGTGTGAATGCCCGACAGAAAATGAGAATTTTGAGCAGATTTTGGCTTTTATAGCCTGCGGTCTTAAACTTTTGATCAGCTGATAAACAGCCTATTTCAGTTTACTTGTTTTTTCAATAAATTACTTTGTCAAAGTGCTTTTTGTCTCACTCCCCCTTCTTGCTTTTGTATGTTGTAGCTCTACTTAAAACCTCATTAAGATCCAAATGTGCAAAAGGTAAATTCTAGCTATTTTTCAACTGGTCTTAAGATTTTGATCAGGTCTGTATAGATCTGCATAATTCATTTCATAAACCTTTAGATTGTTGTTTGGATTGTTTTCGACTGTTCTTGTCACATTTCCATGGATAATTCAGAAGTAAACTGCAGAGCAAAGTAAATACTCTGCATGAACGATGAATCTGCCAGAATAGATCTAGGTCTGCTCCAGGTCTTTGTTTTTATGCCAGAACAGGCCCTGACTTCAGTCCAGCTGACATCTGCTGTGTCCTGAGGTGAACACCGCTTTCATCCAGTTGTTCCCTGTAATTTAACCACAGCGTCCTGCTTACACTCACGTTATTGCCCATTGTTTTTTCCGCACTAATTAGCAGCTCACAAGATCCTCGAAAACAACCAGGATTCATGGGTTTTATACGACGGCGTAGTAGGGCCGCGTAAGAAAATAAAAACATGTGTCACCATGGGAGTAAAGGCATAAAATACAGAGCTAAAACTCGTAATTTTATGAGAATGAAGTCGACAAGAAAAAGAGTCATCATTTTACAAGAATGAAGTTGTAATAATATGAGAATAATGGCATATTTTAAGAATAAAGCCATAATATTAGAAGAATAATGTCATAATTTAAAAACAGGCGGGAAAAATATAATAATTTACGAGAATAAAGTCGTAAAACATGGAGATGAAACCTGTAATTTTATGAGAATAAAGTCAAATACAAAAAGAGTCCCAATTTTACGAGAATGAAGTCATAATATTATGTGAATAATGGCATCATATTTTAAGAATAAAGCCATAATATTAGAAGAATAATGTTGTAATTTAAAAACTTGGGAAAAATATAATAATTTATGAGAAGAAAGTCATAAAATATGGAGATAAAACCTGTAATTTTATGAGAATAAAGCCGACTAGAAAAGAGTCATTATTTTACAAAAATGAAGTTGTAATAATATGAGAATAATGGTGTCATATTTTAAGAATAAAGGCATAATATTAGAATAATAATGTCGTAATTTCAAAACAGGCAGGAAAAATATAATATTTTACGAGAATAAAGTCATAAAATATGGAGCTAAAACCCATAATTTTATGAGAATAAAGTCATACTATTATGAGAATAATGGCGTCATTTTTTGAGAAAAAAGCCATAATATTAGAAGAATAATGTCGTAGTTTGAAAACAGGTGAGAAAAATATAATAATTTACAAGAATGAAGTGTAATGGTGCTGGTACAAACACAGAATCCAAATGCAGAACTCAAACGCCAAAAATATAGTTCAAAAGGTTTATTTATCACACACAGGTGAAAAATAATGATCAGTGACAGAATCTTGAGGATAATAGTTGGTGATATCCTCCTCTGATTCGTCCTCCGGATCGAGGGCGACAGCCCGTCTCCCTGAGCGGTGTTTGGGGTGTTTTTCCCGACTAGGGAAAAGCAAAGGGAGGTCAGGGATGGAAACAGGTCATACACAGGTAGGCAAATACTCGGGCAACAGGACATAAGGACAAGGCAAAACTCACGTACCGGTAGTCAGAGCGAGAAGGTCAAAACCAGGTATCAGAAGAGGCAGACAAAAACCGACAGGGAGCAGGCAGAAGACGAGAAAACCGAGGAATCCAAAACAGGTCAAAAACAGGCAGGCAAATGAACAAACAAAGTCAAAACGCTGGTAAGAACTTCAAGAGTTACAAACTGGCGTCTGACAGGGGGAAGAGACAGGGTTTAAATACACAACAGGGAGGGAAGACAACTAGACACAGGTGGAGCAAATCAGGGCGGAGACAGGTAATCAGGTAAGAGGTGAGAATGATCAGGGAACAGGAAGTAAAGACGACAGACAAGACACATGAGGGAAAACTTAACAAAATAAAATAGGAAGTGACAAACAAAACATAAAAGACAGACAAAACCAGACTAACGTCTGGCTGCAGGTGTGACATGAAGTCGTAAAATATGGAGATGAAACCTGTTATTTTATGAGAAAAAAGACGAATACAGTCATAATTTTACAAAAAGGAAATCGTAATATTATGAGAGTAATGGCGTCATATTTTAAGAATAAAGCCATAATCTTAGAAGAATAATGTCGTAATTTAAAACTGGCGGGAAAAATATCATAATTTCTGAGAATAAAGTCGTACACACTCATTGCATAATGTAGAACTTGGAACATTTTGAGGGGTTCTACTTTCATTTGGGGTTTACACACGGCCAAATACTGAGCCTATTAGCCCCGCCCACCATCAACACATTAGCATTAGTGTAAGGACTTCGTTTTGTCATAAGAATCAAATGGATTTGGAGCCAATTACTTAATTTACTAAATTATGACTTTTTCTTGCATTATTGCAAATTTACTTTCAACATATTACGATTTTAATCTCATAAAAGTACAGCATTATTTTCAATAAATTATGAGTTTGTTTTGTTTTTTTTTAAACTACAATTTTATTCTTAACCCTATGATGCCAAACGTATCATATTTGATACATGAGTTTTGAAGCCCTCTACATGATCAGTGTAATATTTTTTTGTCTTGCAAAACCAGATGTATACAATTAGATACATGCAATACACAGATAATCCACCAGGGGGAGGGATTCATTCACCAGAGGCCTTTCCAGTGACACTACAAGACTGTCATTAATGAGGAAGGAGGAAGAACTTTGGCAGTTTTGAAAAGGAATTACCAATTTGTTAAACATGTTTGTGTTATATTCTGTTTTTTGTTTTGTTCAAAAATAATATTTGAGCATTGAGACCCGATGTATCAAATATGATACAAAATTGAAACTCATACATGGAAACTGATATTTGAAAAATGTTTTTGGGGTTGTTCAGAAGGACCAATAAAGGCTCCAGTTTCAAAGAACTGGAATATTTTGTCAATAATTTAATGGGTCAGGCTTTACAGGATTAAAATATTACGACTTTATTCTCTTAGTGACAAGTGTTTTTATTTGTCCTCTGTTGCCTTAATACGCTGTCATAGTTTTTTACATTGTGTATGATACACACATTAGTTTTTCTCTTCAAATTCCTTTTTTCTAAGTTTGCACACACATCCAATCATGTCAAATAAAAAAAACACTGTTGGTCATAAAGTTGGAATCATGTTGTTTTCAGACACATTCCTCTTTTTATTTCTATTTCATACACATTAGGAATCACCTTTGAACAGATGGAATGAATACCAGAATCCCAGTTACACTTTTCAATCAAGAAAAAAATCACATGGTCACAATCATTTTGCAAGAAGATGTAAGAATATTTTAAATACTACATTTTTATTTGAGGCTTAACACAAAGCTCATTAAATCCATGTGATTACCTGCATACTAGTACAGACTAATCCTCCCTCCCTCTATCACAGACCGTCATCAGTAATGTCAACACTGACTGATCTGTTTATTACACACATCATTAACAATTACCTTCATCTGCCAAATTATTGTCAGCACATTTTCTGCTTTTGTTTGTATAAAGTGGATATTGATTTTGGAACAGAGTGCCTGCAGAGGGACACTGCAGTCAGACGGAAATGTGTACATTACACATACACTGGTGCCTGTAACGTTGGATTAACCCTTTTATGCATAGTGGTCACTCCAGTGGACAGTTCTTCTCCAGCTGTTCTCTTGTATGTTCATGGGTTTTGTTGTTTTAGTTCCATATCAGCCAACACAGTGGACTCTTATGCATCATCTCAAACACTGACATTTATACTGTTACTGTAACTTTGCTGTTCTAGATAAACCTGATCTGCACTAACATGTTTTAGTGTAAATCAATTGCTAATTGTTATGATACTGTAATTAAGTTTTCTGAAACAAAGAGTTGTTTTTTTTTTTTTTTTTTCCATATCCTCCTGAGACCCAGCAATGCACTGTGTCCTCTACAGGGGACAAAAGATTGACAGTTTAACTAAAATGCTGTCCATTGCAAAGGACATTCCATTAAAAAATCAATCAATAAATAAAAATTATTTTAAAAATGTATCTGAAAAAACTGTTGCATTATGCAGTTTCCAATCAAGACAATTTTTTTTGTGTAAAAATGCTAAAATTGTCAATTTCCTAGGTCTCAGAGGTTATAATCTCCATGACATGAGTAATAACTAGTATTTGAGTCGGATAAAATGTGAGAAAACATCAGATTAGCGGCATTAAAAATGTTTTTATTTCATAGTTTTCACACAGTATATCACTTTCTGATGATGAGTTTGAAATACATGTTCCTTTGCTTCAAAAATTAAACACATGGTGTCCAGCTGAGTGGACATTTTTGTGACTCCATGAAAAATAGGTTCATTAAAAAAAAAAAAAAAACTCAATTGCATTGTTTTTTTCATGCCTAAAGAGGAATAAAAACACTCAAGAAAAAAATATTGACTAAGGTTCTCATAATTCATGCATGAAAGGGTTAACCCTTTCAGCGCTATATAAAATCCAATCCATTATTATTATTATTATTATTATTATTATTATTATTATTATTATTATTATTTAACCCTGGGTTACATGTTTCAGTCCATTATTTGATTTCTTTCGGAATACGTACGTACTTTATGACGTAAGATGTATACTTCCTGTCATTTTCAAAACATCCGGTTTTGTCTTGTTACCATGGCAACGCCTACGGTGTTAGCATTAGCTGTCCTAATGTGGGAGGAGCTAATAAAACTTCAAAATAGGTCACATGTTGCTACTATCCTTCATTTTATTGTTTGTGTACCTTTTTCCTTAGGCTCACAGTGTCGCTGCGGAACTTCCATTTATATAGATTATTATTCTTATTCTTCTTCTTCTTCTTCTTCTTCTTATTATTATTATTACTATTATTATTATTTAACCCTGGGTTACATGTTTCAGTCCATTATTTGATTTCTTTCGGAATACGTACGTACTTTATGATGTAAGACGTACACTTCCTGTCATTTTCAAAACATCCGGTCTTGTCTTGTTACCATGGCAACGCCTATGGTGTTAGCGTTAGCTGTCCTAATGTGGGAGGAGCTAATAAAACTTCAAAATAGGTCACATGTTGCTACTATCCTTCATTTTATTATTTGTTTACCTTTTTCCTTAGGCTCACAGTGTCGCTGCGGAACTTCCATTTATATAGATTATTATTATTATTATTATTATTATTATTATTATTATTATTATTGTTATTTAACCCTGGGTTACATGTTTCAGTCCATTATTTGATTTCTTTCAGAGTACGTACATACTTTGTGACGTAAAACGTACACTTCTTGTCATTTTCAAAGCATCCAGTCTTGTCTTGTTACCATGGCAACACCTACGGTGTTAGCGTTAGCTGTCCTAATGTGGGAGGAGCTAAAACAACTTCAAAATAGGTCACATGTTGCTACTATCCTTCATTTTATTATTTGTTTACCTTTTTCCTTAGGCTCACAGTGTCGCTGCGGAACTTCCATTTATATAGATTTTTTTTTTTTTTCTTTTTTTTTAACCATTATTTAACCAGGAAAAAAGATTCCATTGAGATTAAGAACCTCTTTTTTAAGGGAGTTCTGGCCAACAGGCAGCATGAAATACAACACACAGTTACAACGCACAGTTACATTACACAATAATAATTTTTGTGCAGATGTAAAAAACAAAAGAAATCAGATTAACCCTTTCATGCATAGTGGTCACTCCAGTGGACAGCTGTTCAAAGCTGTTCTGTCATACGTATATTCATGGGTTTTGTTGTTTTTTTGTTGTTTTTGTTCCAACATAGTGGACGCTTATGCACCATCACATACACTGTAATTTATACCATTACTATAACTTTGCTGTTCTTGATAAATCTGATCTGCACTAACATGTTTGAGTGTAAATCAATTGCTTAGTATTCTTATTATACTGTAATTAACAGTTTTTTTTTTTAAACAAAAAGTGTTGTTTTTTTTTTTTTTTGCATATTATCTCCATGAAGTGAGTAGTGACTAATACTGGAATATGTTAAAATGTGAGAAAAAAAAAAATCAGATTAGCAGCATTAACAATGTTTTTATTTAATAGTTTTCACACAATATATCAGTAAATACATATTTTTTTGCTTCAAAAATTAAATGCACGGTGTCCAGCTGAGTGGATATTTTTGGAACTTAGCTAGAGTTCCAAAAATGTGGGGAAAAAAAAACGTTAATAAGAAAAATTTCAATCACATTGGTTTTTTGTTTTTGTTTTGCTTTAAGACTAATAAAAACCCTCAGGAAAAAAAAAAATCTTGATTAAGGTTCTCATAATTTATGCATGAAAGGGTTAACCAGTATACATGCTTGAAGACATCGGAGTATTGGGGAGAATTTTAGGTGTGTTCATCCGATTTCTCATGATCAGATTACTGTTATCGGATAAAACCAATCAGATTATCCTGTTTACACGATCACTGGAATAATCGGATAATTCCAGAAATCAGATAATGTTTTGAGTATTGGTGTGAATGTAAACTGACTTACCACTCTCTTAATTTCTCTTTTTCGTGTTCAGGAAAAACAAATGGTATGGTGATGATAGTTTGCATAAATTTCACGCCAAAAACAAACCTATTCTTGTATTAAATGAAGTTGCTTGTTTACACAGTTAGTTATATAAAGAGCGTGCACACACAAAAATACCTCAAAGCCATTTAATATTAGGAGTTACTGGAGTTGTAGTTGAACCGAATGCAAAATTATCATCTTTGGTAATTTGCATTTTGAAAACCTGCTGACAGGCACTTTAGTACAGCCTGCAGCATTAATTCTATCTCTGCTCACCAGCACTTTTCGGCAGACTATTTGGACTTAGAGTTCTTTATGTTTGTGCCTTCCGACTCTGCCCACCTGACAACAGCACGTCTTTTCTCGCTGCAAAAGCAGGCGTCTACATTCAGCGCTCCGTTCCTTGGCCAAATTGTCAGTTTGTTATGGCAGGGAGGTGATTTTAGAGGGTTTGGAGAGACTGATTAGATCAAACATAACTGAGCATGCTCCACCTGGTGATGGTGTTTGGTGTATTATCCCTGCATTCATTCTACCCACAGGGATAACATTAATTTAGGCATTTTGATATACACGAAGAATTACTTTTAACCCTTAAAGACCCAAACATCCACCAGCGACCAAAAGCATCTACTGATCTAAACTGTTTAATACCTGTTGATCCACTAATCCTATCAATACATGTAAATAATTGGTGTAAAATACAGTTTATCGTCTTTTCACGGTCATCAGATATGACCCATTTGGACGTTCAGAGGTTCCGTAGTTACCATGGAAACACCGTCATCTTCTACAACTTTGATTCACCAGTAAAACCCGTAGAGCTTGACCAATGACAGTGGAAGGAGATGCTTGTTCAGTTGATGATATATTTGCTGAAAGACTCACTTTTTCTTCAATTTTCTCTGTTTTGATGTAATAATCTTTTATTTACTCAGAGTTTTCATGAGCATCTAAATTAAAATAAATAAATAAATAACCCAGTGCTACTTATGTGACAGTTTCAAAACAGTTTTTCTTCTATATTTAACTTTTCTTAAGTGATTTATCACTGTTTATTATAATATTATCCTCTGTATTTTTTGTTTTTATAGTAAAAATCTGGTATTTTCCTATATTTAATTCACTGATTATCTAGATTTTCATAAAAGCTCAGATTACAGTTGAGGGTTATTATATCAGAAACAGAGAAAACTGAAAAAACGTGAATTTTTCAGCAAAATATATCGCTAACTCAAAATAAAACAAGTGTCTCCATCCACTGTCATTGATCCAACTCCATGGGTTTTTCTGTTGAATCAATTTCCACGTTCACTACACAGCCTTACACAGCAAAAATCAAAATCTTACCAAGTGTATTTTTCTCATTTCTAGTCAAAATATCTCATCACATTTAAAATAAGACATAATCACCTAAAGAATAACTTTTCAGTGAGATATAAGAACTTATTTTTAGACAATAGATCTGGAAAATCTTATTTCAAGAAATCTTACTTAAGTCAAGCAAAAAATATATCTGCAAATGGAACAAGTGGAAATTATCTTGGTAAGATTTCTTGAAATAAGATTTTCAACATCTGTTGCCTAAAAATAAGTTCTTATATCTCACTGAAAAGTTACTCTTTAGGTGATTATGTCTTATTTTCAGGATGATGAGATATTTCGACTAGAAATAAGAAAAATATTGTAAGATTTTGATTTTTGCAGTGTAGTGCATATAAATACCATTTAAATTTTAAATTGTAAGAATGTTTAATTCTAATTCTCTATTTATATACAGTACACTCGGTAAGATTTGGATTTTTGCAGTGCAGTGTATATAAACACCATTTAAACTGTAAATTGTGAGAATGTTTACTTCTAATTCTCTATTTATATAAATGCCAATTTTTTTTATTTTCCTTTATATTTTTATTTACATTTATGCATTTGGCAGATGCTTTTTTCCAAAGTGACTTACAGGGGAAGAACCAAAATAAAAGAATAAAATACAAGTCTAGATTAAAGACATAAAATAGCTGTACAATTAAAAACAGTGTCACACAAAAGAATAAAAAAAAGCAAAATGATAGACTAAAATGCAAGAATAGATTAAAAAGACATAAAAACAGCTGTACAATTAAAAACTGTGAAATAAAAATACCAAGTAAAACAACAGAATAAACACAATAATACATTTAAAATAGAATGTTTGAAAGTGTTAGGACAGAAGGTGCTCTCTGAAGGTTTTTTTCTGCCTGTCTTTCTCTTGCACTGGTGTGTTGTATGTTGTTGCTGTCAACTATGAAATTTCCCCATGGTGGGATCAGTAAAGTCTTATCTTATCTTATCTTATCTTATCTTATCTTATCTTATCTTATCTTATCTTATCTTATCTTATCTTATCTTATCTTATCTTATCTTATCTTATCTCACCAAAATGGTGTCAAACTCATTTTGGTTCAGGGGCCATTTTTAGCCCAATTTAATCTCAAGCAGGCCAGACCAGTAAAATAATGACTTACTAACCTATAAATAATGACAAATCCAAGTTTTCTTTTGGTTTTTAGTACAAAAAACCCCCAATTAAATTATGAAAATATTTACATTTTACAAAAAAGAAAAATTTTCATTTGAAAAATTACTGCAATTTTAACAATATTATGCCTCGACTTATTATTTATACATGTACATTTACACACAATGTTACACAAACATTTGGTAACAGGTAGAATATTGTTAAATTTTGGAGTTTGGAAGTAAAATTTGAACAATTTCTACAATATTCCATCTCTTATTATTAACACAACTACAGATCACAGTGGATCCATAAATGCACAAAACATTTAGTAACAGGCAGAATATTGTTCAAATTGCACATTTCAGGTTGTTCATATTTGTTTTTATTTATGTATTTATTTGCATTTTATTGTGAAAGAATAGTTTTGTAAATGTTAATATTTTCACAGTGTAATGTTATTTTTTTCACTTCAATTTTTTCCACATAATTTTTCACAAAGAAAATTTGTCGTCATAATTTATGGGTTATTGTGTTGTTATTTTTACTGGAGATCACATTGGTCTGTATGTGGAACCTGAACCAAAAGGATTTGGACAACCTTGACTGTTCCGGTTAATTTTTGCACCTTCATCCTGCAGGCCGGAATGGAACCTTTGGCGGGCCAGATTTGGCCCCCGGGCCGCATGTTTGACACCTGTGCTCGAGAAAATGCAGTTTTTCAGGACCTTCATATGAGGCTGGATCGTCACTAGCGAGCCACACCGACCACAATGAAACCATCCAGAGATCCACCCAGGTCCCTTTTTAATATGATCACTATCTGCATCATGACTCTGTGAATTCCCTTTTCCCCTTTAGCTCTGTTCTAATCATTCAGTCTAATTGGGTTTAAACCTGGGACTCTGCATTCCTAGTGTGTCATACTAAATCAGTATTACTTTGCATTAAATTGAGGTGTATTACTAGACACCATATAATGTATTCCAACCATTATAATACTATTACAGGTCTTTGTGTGCTCTAATATGATTAACTTAAAAGATCCAGACTCATAGGAGGTCAACAAAAAAAAATCAAAGTTCAACCCCTATGATGTGATGAATTCCGTCATTGCTGAAGCTGATAAATAACCTGCACACCTGGGTTTTTCAGTCACAGTCCTCTCAAAAAAAATGCGACTAAAAAGCTCCCATTGTGTCCACTGAACAGATTCATTACCAGAGCGCTCACAGTACTTGGCTCTGTCAGACCTGAACCTAAATAATTACACTACGTAACCTTCATCAAGTTCTGACAACTTCTTATCTGGCAATGCCATCTGCGTCAGAGACAAGTAGAACGTACGCTGCCGTCCTCAGGCTGTAGCAGCAGACTCATTATGGGTTACATACACACTACTGTATGTTTAGAAAGAGTGATTAGTGGAGCATGGCTGCCAAGGTACACCCCTGTGATCCAGATGGCTGGGCTTTAGACGCTCTTTATCATGCACTCTTAGACATTCGTCACAGGGGCCCCACTGAAAACACCGACACCCAAGCAGTAGTTGGATGATATCAGCCACGAGGGAGACAAACGACTGCAAAATGATGCCTCGCAATAAAAAAAAGCACATTTGAAGAGCGTTTTATGATGCAAAATGCCTTCCCTTTATCTACTGGAACACAAAATAAGCCGTTAAAGCTTATTAAACTAGTCCTTTATAGAGTAGTTTCAACAGGGAGTTAGCTGCAAGGTTATTATCGTTAACGAAAAGTAACGAAATGACGAAAACTACAGGGTGGGGAAGCAAAATTTACAATATTTTGAGGCAGGGATTGACAGACAGTGTATGACCAATTAGTTTATTGAAAGTCATGAGAATTTATTCGCCACAAGAAAATGGACATAATAGAAAATGTTTTTATTCTATGTGTCCTCCTTCTTTCTCAATAACTGCCTTCACACACTTCCTGAAACTTGCGCAAGTGTTCCTCAAATATTCGGGTGACAACTTCTCCCATTCTTCTTTAATAGTATCTTTAAGAAAGTCAGCATTGCTGTGTGATTTTCTATTGGTAGCATGTTCTAAAACGCCCCAAATAGCAGAATCCAGAGGGTTTAGATCTGGGCTAGAAGGCGGCCATAAACATGATTCCCAAAAATTGCTAAAGTTGGATTTGCAGAACTTTTGTATTTTTCTAGCTGTGTGTGCTGGAGCACCATCCTGTGTCCATACATAATTTCCATCTGGGTAGTTTGCTTTAAGCCATGGCAATACCTGGTATCTGGATGGATTTGGTTGGATCCTTTAGGATTTTGGATTTGAGAGCTTTAATAAAAGCTTTGGTACGTTTTTTGTTGCTTCCTCCACTTCCAGACTTTCTCGTAATAGTTTTGCTCATAGTCATTCTCTTCTTTCCATTATAAACAGTCTTTATGGACACTCCAACTATTTTTGAAATCTCCTTTGGTGTGACGAGTGCATTCAGCAAATCACACACTCTTTGACGTTTGCTTTCCTGATTACTCATATGGGCAAAAGTTTCTGAAAAGGTATGGATAATAGTGTTAGGTATGATAATGACATCAATATATGTTTGGTTTCAAAACAATTGACGTAGTGTCTGCTGAGAAAAAACAACTAAATGTTCATTGTAAATTTTGCTTCCCCACCCTGTACACTCAAAAATCAGTTTCCTTTTACATATTTGAAGGTTTTTCAAAAAAGTAACACAATAATTACTTTCCCTGGTAACTAATTACATTTATGAAGGAGTAATTCCGTTACTAATTCAATTACTTTTTTGGGAAAGTAACTAGTAACTATAACTAATTACTTTTTTTTCAAGTAATTTGCCCAACACTGGCTGTGAAACATCTTTGGGGTAAGGTCCACCAAATGTGTTTCTTCACTGCTAAACTAGTTTGGGTTCTTGTGAAGGCTTTTTTTTTTTTTGTTGCTGCAATGAACTGGTGACACGTCCAGGGTGGGATAGGCTCTAGTGACCCCCATGACCTGAGTGAGGATAAAGCAGTTTCAGATAATGAATGAATGAATAATGAATGATTTTTAATTTTTGTTTTTTTTTTCTATAAATTTTTTTGAAATTTTAAAAATCCCAATTGGTTTATAATGGGACACATTTCAAAGTGCTATAACTTCGATATTGATATAATTACTATTGGCAATAGATAGGAAGTCACATATGGGCTTTAATTTGGTTCCATGACCTTTGACCTTGAGTGACCTTGAAAGGTCAAACCCAAGGTCATCTATGTCTACATTTCTAGAAACTTGTTCTCCAAAACTGTCACCCAGAATCAGCTGAAATTCACAGCAGAGGTTCCTTGGGGTAAGGTCTACCAACTTTGTTCAAAGAATTGAGAAATATGGATTTTTGATTTTTTAAACCTGTTTAACCCTGATCATATTTTCAGGGGAAAAAAACGCCTAAAAAGACATACCCAAAGTAAATGAAGAATTACTTCACAATAATAAGGTTCATATGGATGTTCTTGTTGTCTTGGTTCTTGGTTTTTTGAAATTTTAAAAATTCCAATTGGTTTATAATGGGACACATTTCAAAGTGCTATAACTTCGATAGTGATATAATTACTATTGGCAATAGATAGGAAGTCACATATGGGTTTTAATTTGGTTCCATGACCTTTGACCTTGAGTGACCTTGAAAGGTCAAACCCAAGGTCATCTATGTCTACATTTCTAGAAACTTGTTCTCCAAAACTGTCATCCCAGAATCAGCTGAAATTCACAGCAGAGGTTCCTTGGGGTAAGGTCTACCAACTTTGTTCAAAGAATTGAGAAATATGGATTTTTGATTTTTTTTAACCTGTTTAACCCTGACCATATTTTCAGGGGAAAAAAACGCCTAGAATTTTTTTTATCCTCGCCTGTTTTTTTTCAGCTGGATTGACGATGATATGCATAAATTAATTGTTCGCGTCGGAGATTTTTAATAGCGTATATTTCACCCCACAAAGATTAAAAATCATGTCTGAACATTAAAGTTTGCACTAAAATACACTTTTGATGTACTTTTATTAACATTAGGGTCTAAACTTTGAGCAAAAGTTGAAAAAAACATTCATTGTCCTGATTTATTATATTTTTATAGTAGATGAATATTAACCCTTTCATGCATAGTGGTCACTACAGTGGACAGTTACTCTACAGCTTTAATCTTGTATATTCATGGGTTTTGTTGTTTTAGTTCCATATCAACCAACACAGTGGACACTTATGCACCATCAGTCCTGGTGCATCTATAGCCTGTCCGTCCATGGGAGTGGATCTCTCCTTCACTGTGGTTCTCCCCGAGGTTTCTCCCTTTTCCCACTGGGTTTTGAGTTTTTCCTTGCCGAGAAGGAGGGTCTAAGGACGGGGGATGCCCTGGACACTACTCATTTTCTTGCTGTTCATTTGACTGTTGTTTACTCTAACTGACTCTGTAAAGCCCTTTGAGATAACCTTGTTGTGATATTGGGCTATACAAATAAAGTTGAATTGAATTGAAAATTATGCATCATCTCATAAACTGCAATTCATACCATTATTGTAACTTTGCTGTTCTTGATTGGTTCTTGAGTGGAAATCAATTGTAAATATTTATTTTTTTGCATATTATCTCCATGAAGCGAGTAATAGCTAGTATTAGAATATGTTAAAATGTGAGAAAACATCAGATTAGCTGCATTAAACATGGTTTCATTTCACTGTTTTCATATCACTGTATGATATTGGGTTTTAAATACATGTTTCTTTGCTTCAAGAATAAAATTCATGGTGTAGCTGAGTGGACATTTATGTAACTCCATGAAAAACAGGTTGTTTAAAAAAACAAAAAAACAAAATTCAATCACATTGGGTTTTTTTTCATGCCTAAAGAGGGATAAAAACACTCAGGAAAAAAATCTCGATTAAGGTTCTCATAATTCATGCATGAAAGGGTTAATATAATTTTTTCAGCCTGCGGGCTAAAGGGGTTTAAATTGATTTTTGATATTTTAATAATTCCCCTTGGTTTATAATGGGACACATTTCAACGTGTTATAACTTCAAAACAGTTGAAGACACTGATATAATTATTATTGGCAATAGATAGGAAGTCACATTAGGGCTTTCATTTGGTGCCACGACCTTTGACCTTGAGTGGCCTTGAAAGGTCAAACAAATGTCAATTAATGTCTTTAAATATGCAGTTGGACTAAAGGTCCTATTTTTTTTTTTTTTTTTTTACATACTGTATGTGGCTCCAAAATGACAACACAGCACAGGCTTCTTAAAGACGGGCGCTTTTATTTAGCTTCTCAAATGCCGTGAAAACTAAAAGAAATAAAATACAATTGATTTAGGCACTTAACTGAAGCCTAAACAACATGAAATGTGAATAGCAAAAGGTTATCCTACCTCATGACCATCTGTCACTTCGGAGATTTCAGGTAAACAGTCTTTTCGTTTTGTGAATTGTAAATAAACGTGTGTTAATTAGAACAAACGTGATTACGAATATAAAATGATACAAATGTACACAGTATTTCAAGATACCTTATACAGCTAGCTTTCCTTAGCAGCTACTGCAGACGTGGCTTCGTCAAAGGCTTTAGCATGTCTGGGCTAAAACGGAACCTGAATCTTCTCGAACTCTCACCAAGTCTCGCGATAACAGTGATAAATAGACCGAAATAAATAAAATGCTTTACATTAACCTCAATATAACAAATAATGCCTCCTATACATGAAACAAAACATATTTTCCATAAATGAAGATAATAACATAATTATAGTATTTCATCAAATATTTCAACTCTTAAAACGAAACATAAATTTCTTCCATGCTTACACCGTTACACTGACTCTTACACTGTATATTATAAGGCTTTATGTAAAATAATAATATTAATAAAGTCATCACTGAAACAGTGTGAGCTTTAGTCCATGGGCTAAAAGTCAGATCTGTGCCGTTAACCATGTGCTGGATAATATCTTATAAATAGGCTCAAAGTAATATAAAAATTGTTACTAGTGAAACAGTCATTACTGAAACAACCCACCATGCTGCCAGAGAAGGAGAGGGGCACCATTAAAGTGTTATAAAATGACTAAATGATGATTTCATATGCACTGGCTGGCCAAAAAAAGAGTGATTTAACCAAGCTAATTAAAGGTAGGAGTCTTTCATTAGATAATTACTGGAGTGATTAATATGTTTCAGCTGCAAAAAGATATTAAACCTTAACCAATGCAGTGAGTAATGTTAGAATTATACAGCTGAAGGACATACAGGGTGGGGAAGCAAAATTTACAATGAACATTTAGTTGTTTTTTCTCAGCAGACACTACGTCAATTGTTTTGAAACCAAACATATATCGATGTCATAATCATACCTAACACTATTATCCATACCTTTTCAGAAACTTTTGCCCATATGAGTAATCAGGAAAGCAAACATCAAAGAGTGTGTGATTTGCTGAATGCACTCGTCACACCAAAGGAGATTTGAAAAATAGTTGGAGTGTCCATAAAGACTGTTTATAATGGAAAGAAGAGAATGACTATGAGCAAAACTATTACGAGAAAGTCTGGAAGTGGAGGAAGTAACAAAAAACGCACCAAAGCTTTTATTAAAGCTCTCAAATCCAAAATCCTAAAGGATTCAACCAAATCCATGAGAAAAATGGCAATTGAACTTGAGGTAGACAACAAGACCGTTAGAAATGTAATAAAATATGATTTGAAGTTAACATCTTACACAAGAACACCAAAACACTTGTTGACAACAGCAACAAATCCAACTTCAGCAATTTTTGGGAATCATGTTTATGGCCGCCTTCTAGCCCAGATCTAAACCCTCTGGATTCTGCGATTTGGGGCGTTTTAGAACATGTTACCAATAGAACATCACACAGCAATGTCGACTTTCTTAAAGATACTATTAAAGAAGAATGGGAGAAGTTGTCACCCGAATATTTGAGGAACACTTGCGCAAGTTTCAGGAAGCGTGTGAAGGCAGTTATTGAGAAAGAAGGAGGACACATAGAATAAAAACATTTTCTATTATGTCAATTTTCTTGTGGCAAATAAATTCTCATGACTTTCAATAAACTAATTGGTCATACACTGTCTTTCAATCCCTGCCTCAAAATATTGTAAATTTTGCTTCCCCACCCTGTATAAAGACCAAAACATTATATAATTAGAATGCAATATGTTAGAACCATAACTTTTATGTCTTGTAATTGGAATTTATTATGATATCGCTATGATTTTTGTGTTTTGCTGGTTTGCTCCGAGTTGTGCGACATACTGACTTTTGACCATGTTTTCAGGTAGAGTGGGGACGAGAAGACGACTCTAAACGACAAATGACGAGAAGTGACGGAGCGGGAAGTGTCGTACGGTGCCGTTAGCTAAAATAGCTCAAGCGAAATAAATCGAACTCATATGAATCCGACATTGACAAAGATGAAAACGAAGGGAATTTTATCCATAATTTTTATCTGTTCTCGTTAGTTTTGTAAGCACGCAATACAGTTTCAGTTAGTTATTGTTTTTTTCTTTTAATAATAGTTTTTATTTATTTCGAAAATATTTATTCAATTCTAGTTTTCGTCATTTCGTTAGTTTTCGTTAACGATAATAACCTTGCAGGGAACAAGAGACATTATAAACCCCATTGAGAATCTTTGGGATGTGCTGGATAAGACTTAATGCGTGGCTCCAACTGTCCTATTATCAATACAAGATCTGGGCCAGAAATGAATGTGACTCTTAATGGAAATAAATGTTATGACATTTATTGTGACATTGCATGAATATTGGGTGGTCTAAACAGTGCCACAGAAAATACCCCCTGGAACCAGAGCTGCAGGCAATCCAAGGAAATATGGTATTTGTGACTTTTTTTTTTTTTTTTTTAAAGACTTTATTTTTCAGTTTTCAAATAGGTATCTACATCAGCATAGGACATATGAACTGGTCCAAGGCAGAACAACACACACAAACATTAAACTCCAACCCCCCCACCCCCCCCACCTAAAGGCTCAGAGAGAAGGAAAAATAAACGAACAAAATAAAATGAAAAGAAAAGGGGGCACACAGTTGGACTTTTATCTTGTAAAAAGAAAGAAATTTAAAGACAGATTACATTCTGATGCATAATGATTGCGATAATAGTCTGTTGTTTGTAAACAGTTCTACACTGTAAAAAAAAAAAACATAAAAAAAAAAACGGCAGCAGGGGTGCAAAAAAAATACTGTTAAATAACGGAAAATAACCATGTCATAAAAATACAGTAGAATCCACTGATAAAAACTGTATTTGGACAGTTTATCAGTACTTCTACATGTTATACATTCACAAAAACACACTTATTCAACATTTTTGTTGTGAAACTTCCCATAATTACACAAGATATTTGTCAATTAACTATTTGTCAATGTGGCTCATGTCGTCATGGTGACATGAAGTGATTTGCTTTGGAGATGAGGTCGTTTCATTTTGACCTCACATCGCTGTTCTTTCTGCTCCTGTTTTGAGTTGATACATGACTGATGTTTTTTCCCAGAAGCCCCTGACACCGACCTGTAACTGAGTCCGGTGCCGCGGCGCCATTGGGCCAGAGCGCTCGTCCTGAACGCCGCTGCCCGTCTCCTGTTTATTTTTTATTTTTTGTTAAGTTTTTGTTAAACTTACAGAACAAATACTTCTTTATCGGTTAATTGTCAGTAATTTTATCTCGTTTTATTATTTTTTTTTACAGTATAAAACTTTAAATTAACAGTTTAATCTCATAAATAGAAAATAAATATTTGTGAAATTATGATACATTTGCAAATGTATTTTAACTGTATTTTTCTGTGAAAAATAAAAAACAATTTTCTTTTAAAAAATGGAAATTTTATGGTTATTCACAGTTAGTTTGACATGTAAAATCACAGTCTATTTTTGTGATTTCATTGATATTTTCCTGTATCTTAAAAATAAAGGAAAAATCTGTAAAATAAACAGTGAAAATTCTGTTACATTACAGATTTTTTTTTTTTTTTTTACAGTGTATGATACTGCAAAGATGAGGACAAAAATGAAAAAAAGAGAAGGAATGAAGAACTCTACTGGAAGGGCATGCCTTGAATAGAGTTCACAAAAGGGTTCCAAGTTAAAGTGAAATCCCTACGCTTTTTATATTTGTGACTTTTTAAAGTGTTGCAATAGGAGAAAAAAAAAAAGCTTTTTAATGAAGTTTATTTCTCGGTTGTGGGACTGCAGTTTACATCAGTTGAGCAGAATTCCCCGTTTATACTTCACAGATGTTTCTAATGCTCTATTTGCACTGACACTGTCAATTTGTGGTCCAAAAAGAATGCAGTTTGGTGATAAGTACGGAATGATTATCAGAGTCTCCATGTTTGCGAGCTTGTTTTGATGCAGAATTTTAACTCTGACCTCCATTTTAGTACCCTCATAAAAAAAAATATAAAATCCAGGCAATCTTAAACTGAATTTCGGTTTGGCATTTGGAGTTTCTACGTTTCAAAGAATATTTTTTACAACCATTTTGATTTTATATATAAGCGTATATGTAAGTGTATACACATGGGTATGTATATGTGCATATATGCATATGTGTGTGAATGTATATGTAGGTATATATGTATATGACATGTGGATGTGTATATGTATGCATGTGTACACGTATGTATGTATGTATGTATGTGTATGTATGTGTATATATATATATATGTATATATATATATATATATATATATATATATATATATATATATATATACATATATATGTGTGTGTGTGTGTATGTGTGTGTGCATGTATGTATGTGTCTATATGTATGTATATATGTATATGTAGATAGATGTGTACGTATATGGGTGTATATGTGTATATGTGTATATGTATGTATGTATATATGTACATATTGTTGGTTTAGACCACAGGTGTCAAACATGCGGCCCACCAAAGGTTCCAGTCCGGCCCATGGGATGAATTTACAAAGCGCAAAAATTACACTTAAGATATAAACAATCAAGGATGTCAAAGTCATTTTAGTTCAGGTTCCAGATACAGACCAATGTGATCTCAACTAAAATAATAACAGCATAATAACCTATAAATAATGACTCCAAATTTTCTGAGTTTAATGTGAAAAATATAATAATACATGACATCTATAAATAAGTAATGATACTCCAAATTTTTCTCTTTGTTTTAGTGTAAAAATTTACATTAAATGATGAAAATATTAACATTTACAAACTATCCTTTAACAACAAAATGTGATAAACCTGAAATTTTGAAAGCGAAATTTTAACATTATTCTTCCTGTAATTAAATATTTTGTGCCTTTGTAGATCCAATCCATAATCTACACGTATAAATGGTAAGTTGAGGTGTAATATTGATAAAATTGCACTTATTTTTCTCAAGAAATTTCTTTTTTTTTTTTTTCAGGTTATTCGCATCATTTTTGTTTGGATAGTTTGAAAATGTACATATTTTTATAATTTAATTTTGATTGCACTAAAACAAAGAGGAAAAACTTGGAGTGATCATTATTTACAGGTTATTATGCTATTGTTTTACTGGTCCGGCCCACTTAAGATCAGTTTGGGCTGAATGTGGCCCCTGAACTGAAATGAGTTTGACACCTGTGGTTTAGACAAAGGGCTGAGAGCTAATAAGCTATTCTTCTTCTCACTCCTTTTCGAATATGACTTTTTTTTTTCTTTTTCTTTTTGCGTGTATTATTATTTTATGCTTCCTTGAATTTTCATTTCTATATTATGTTGTGCAAAGAAATCAAATAGTACACTGAACAAAAATATAAACGCACCACTTTTGTTTTTGCTCCCATTTTTCATGAGCTGAACTCAAAGATCTAAAACTTTTTCTACGAACACAAAAGGCCTATTTCTCTCAAATATTGTTCATAAATTTGTCTAAATCTGTGTTAGTGAGCACTTCTCCTTTGTCCTTTGCTGAGATAATCCATCCACCTCACAGGTGTGGCATATCAAGATGCTGATTAGACAGCAGGATTATTGCACAGGTGTGCCTTAGGCTGGCCACAATAAAAGGCCACTCTAAAATGTGCAGTTTTACTGTATTGGGTGGTCCAGGGGGGTCAGAAAACCAGTCAGTATTTGGTGTGACCACCATTTTCCTTGCACAGTCAAAACGTGTGACATCTGTGGTATTGTGCTGTGTGATAAAACTGCACATTTTGGAGTGGCCTTTTATTGTGGCCAGCCTAAGGCACACCTGTGCAAAAATCATGCTGTCTAATCAGCATCTTGATATGCCACACCTGTGAGGTGGATTATCTCAGCAAAGAAGAAGTGTTCACTAACACAAATTTAGACAGATTTGTGAACAATATTTGAGAGAAATAAACCTTGTGTGTACACAGAAAAAGTTTTAGATCTTTGAGTTCAGCTCATGAAAAATGGGAGCAAAAACAAAAGTGGTACGTTTATATTTTTGTTCAGTGTAGTGATCCGGAAGCTTATACAGGGTGGGGAAGCAAAATTTACAATGAACATTTAGTTGTTTTTTCTCAGCAGGCACTACGTCAATTGTTTTGAAACCAAACATATATTGATGTCATAATCATACCTAACACTATTATCCATACCTTTTCAGAAACTTTTGCCCATATGAGTAATCAGGAAAGCAAACGTCAAAGAGTGTGTGATTTGCTGAATGCACTCGTCACACCAAAGGACATTTCAAAAATAGTTGGAGTGTCCATAAAGACTGTTTATAATGGAAAGAAGAGAATGACTATGAGCAAAACTATTAGGAGAAAGTCTGGAAGATACTATTAAAGAAGAATGGGAGAAGTTGTCACCTGAATATTTGAGGAACACTTGCGCAAGTTTCAGGAAGCGTGTGAAGGCAGTTATTGAGAAAGAAGGAGGACACATAGAATAAAAACATTTTCTATTATGTCAATTTTCTTGTGGCAAATAAATTCTCATGACTTTCAATAAACTAACTGGTCATACACTGTCTTTCAATCCCTGCCTCAAAATATTGTAAATTTTGCTTCCCCACCCTGTATAATATCCATATTCTAAATGAATCTTTTTTTTTTTTTTTTTAATTTTAAAAAATTGTTTTTGTTTTTGTTTCATTGCCGTTCTCATGGCAGCAGACAGATGTTGGATATGACACACTTGATGTTCTCTCCCTGTGGTCACATTAGCCTGTTTGCAGACTTGAGATGACTTCAGGTGAGTCATGAGAATGCAGTAAATGTACATCGGAGAGTAAACGACTCCAATCTGTCATTACTCCTAATTAGCCCCACAGTGGGAAAAGGCAGCTCCACCCCTCCACCTGACCTTAACCCTTAATTGCCATAACACATGAACACATATTCTCTCGCTGTTGTACGTTCACTCGACTTCTCTGCCTCGATCTTTCTGTTCCAGTCAGTTTCTTTTTTTCTTAACAACCTAATTACTGCTCCAGTGGAATAACCACAGAGTCCCAGTCCCCATAGTAACTATAATGTGCAAGCTTTCACACCATAAAAAGTCTCCCCGGTCTCCCACCCAGCTCATTTTATGGAAGACGCTAGCGTTCACTGCACTGTGACAGAGATCAGATTTTACATAGAATTCCTGGTGTGCTCTTCAGACACATGAATCTGTTTTTAAATCAGAAGAAGTTAAAAGGGGGAGAACCTGCTGTGCTTCGCATCAGGGAGCTTCCACCCCTTGTACAAGAAATCTGTGAGATTTATCCAGCGAAACCCAAATGCAGCTTTTACACTGCAAAAATCCAAATCTTACCCAGTGTATTTTTGTCATTTCTAGTCCAAATATCTCATCACACTTAACCCATAAAGACCCAGAGCTACTTTTGTGGCAGTTCCCAAATGAATTTTTTTCCCCATATTTATATTTTCTTAAGTGATTTATCACCATTTATTGTAATATTATCCTATTTATTTTGCAGTTTTCCAGTGTAAATCATGCATTTTCTTATATATAATTCACCGATCATGTAGATCACAGGTGTCAAACATGCGGCCCGGGGGCCAAATCCGGCCCGCCAAAGGATCCAATCTGGCCCGTAGGATGGATTTGTGAAATACAAAAATTACACTGAAGATATTAACAATCGAGGATGTCAAAATCATTTTAATTCAGATTCCACATACAGACCAATTAGATCTGAAGTGGGTTAAAACCAGTAAAATACTAATATTAAACCTATAAATAAGGAAAACAACAAATTTTATTTTTCTTTTAGTGTAAAAAAAGTAAAATTACATGAAAATGTTTATATTAAAAAAACATTATTTTACAAAAAATGTGGAAAAACCTGAAACGTCTTAAGATAAGTAAATGCAATTTTACCAATATTCTGCCTGTTATTAAATGTTTCGTGCATTTGTAATTGTAATGTAAGTTGTGATGCACATATATAAATGATAAACTGATAATCTCAGGCATAATGTTGTTAAAATTGAAGTCTTTTTTTCTTAAGATGTTTCCAGTTGTTCATGTTATTCAGATTTTTGTAGATGTTAACATTATCATAATTTAATTTTACTTTTTTTCACTGTTATTATACTGGTCCGGCCCACTTGAGATCATATCGGGTTGAATGTGGCCCCTGAACTAAAATGAGTTTGACACCCCTGATGTAGATGTTCATAAAAGCTCAAAGTAAATTTACAAGTTATTATATCAAAACAGAGAAAACTGGAAAAAAAAAAAAGACTTTTTCAGTAAAATATATCATTAACTGAACATAAATCAAGTGTCTCCATCCACTGTCATTGATCCAACTCCCTGTTTTTTACTGGTGAATCAATGTTGTAGAAGATGACGGTGTTTCCGCGTTCACTACGGAGCCTCTGAATGTCCAAATGGATCATATCTGATGACCATAAAAGGATGACAAACTGTATTTTACACCAATTAATTAGATGGATTGATAGGATTAGTGGATCAACAGGTATTAAATATTTTAAATCATTGGATGGTTTTGGTCGGTGGATGTTTGGGTCTTTATGGGTTAAAATAAGACATAATCACCGAAAGCAGGGGTGTCAAAGTCATTTTAGTTCAGGGGCCACATTCAGCTAAATTTGATCTGCAGTGGGCCGAACCAGTAAAATAATAACATAATAATATACAAATAATGCCTACTCCAAACTTTTCTCTGTGTTTTAGAGTGAATGTCATATTAGAGGTTTTGGGGGATGCTACAGGTACCAAGAAATCTGGTACCTGCTGGACTGAAGAAAAGGGAGGGTACCAGATGGGTAATCTAGGATCAGATGTTCTCCAGTGAAAGTCCTGAGTGCAGATCTTTGAAATAAGACTAAGCAATAAAGAAATCATCAAAAACGTGTGATTTTACCCATTTTTCAGTGTCAAATGACCTTGACCTTGTCTAAAATCATGTGACCTTGACCTGTACATGATTTGAGACCTTCATAAATGACAGTAGCATCCCCTAAATCATCTAATATGACATTTGCATGAGCAAATATGGTAGACCTAACTGACAAATGCATGATTTTCCATTGAAAAATGGGTTTTCTGCACTCGGTTGACGGGCACCCTAGAGATGGCGGTGGGGATCTAAAACTTTACGGATTGGGCCAAAATTTTTTGGGGAGTTACTAATACGCTATATTGCCAAAAGTATTTGCTCACCTGCCTTGACTCACATATGAATTTCAGTGCCATCCCATTCCTAGTCTATGGGGTTCAATATGACGTGGGTCCACCCTTTGCAGCTATAACAGCTTCAACTCTTCTGGGAAGGTTGTCCACAAGGTTTAGGAGTGTGTTCATGGGAATTTTGGACCATTCTTCCAGAAGCGCATTTGTGAGGTCACACACTGATGTTGGACAGAAGGCCTGGCTCTCAGTCTCCGCTCTAATTCATCCCAAAGGTGTTCTATGGGGTTGAGGTCAGGACTGTGTGCAGGCCAGTCCAGTTCATCCACACCAGACTCTGTCCTCCATGTCTTTATGGACCTTGCTTTGTGCACTGGTGCACAGTCATGTTGGAAGAGGAAGGGGCCAGCTCCAAACTGTTCCCACAAAGTTGGGAGCATGGAATTGTCCAAAATGTCTTGGTCTGCTGAAGCATTCCCAGTTCCTTTCACTGGAACTAAGGGGCCAAGCCCAGCTCCTGAAAAACAACCCCACACCATAATCCCCCCTCCACCAAACTTTACACTTGGCACAATGTGGTCCGACAAGTATCGTTCTCCTGGCGACCGCCAAACCCAGACCTGTCCATTAGATTGCCAGATGGAGAAGCGTGATTGGTCACTCCAGAGAAGGCGCCTCCACTGCTCTAGAGTCCAGTGGCGGCGTGCTTTACACCACTGCATCCGGTGCTTTTCATTGCACTTGGTGATGTATGGCTTGGATGCAGCTGCTCGGCCATGGAAACCCATTCCATGAAGCTCTCTGCGCACTGTTCTGGAGCTAATCTGAAGGCCATATGAAGTTTGGAGGTCTGTAGCCATTGACTCTGCAGAAAGTTGGCGATCTCTTCGCACTATGCGCCTCAGCATCCGCTGACCCCGCTCCGTCAGTTTACGTGGCCAACCACTTCGTGGCCGAGTTGCTGTCGTTCCCAAACACTTCCACTTTCTTATAATACAGCTGACAGTTGACTGTGGAATATTTAGGAGCGAGGAAATTTCACCACTGGATTTGTTGCACAGGTGGCATCCTATCACAGTTCCACGCTGGAATTCACTGAGCTCCTGAGAGCGACCCATTCTGTCACAAATGTTTGTAAAAGCAGTCTGCATGCCTAGGTGCCTTGATTTTCTACACCTGTGGCCATGGAAGTGATTGGAACACCTGATTCTGATTATTTGGATGGGTGAGCCAATACTTTTGGCAATATAGTGTATATAAGAGATTAACTGGTCAAATTAAGAGCTTGATCGGAAAAGAAGTCCCAAAAATGGGACGCCCTACGCGATATATTGCGATACCGATATTTTCTTACACCCCTGGTCTTTAGGTGATTATGTCTTATTTTTACCTCTGCCAAGGAATGGTGGAGGTTGTGTTTTCATCGGGGTCTGTCTGTTTATCTGTCTCTTAGCACGATAACTCAAAAAGTTATGCACAGATTTAGATGAAATTGTCAGGAAATGTTGATACTGGCACAAGGAACAAACGATTACAGTTTGTTGGTGATGGGGGGGGGGGGGGGGGGGGGTGTTATTATCTGCCTTGGTGGAGGTCTGCGCTTTCCGAGTGCTTTTCTAGTTTTACGTGTGATGAGATATTTTGACTAGAAATGGGAAAAACAGACTTGGTAAGATTTATATTTTTACAGTGTATACGCTGTCTCTTGCGCGTTGACAAATTGCAGAGGTTTAGAATTGAGTAAACATCAATCAATCGGGGAATTAGCATTAGCGTTTTCTATTAATTTGTTATGTTTAATTGTGTCAGATGATCAATTCTGTCTTTTCAGAGAGGCCAAGAAGGAGTCAGAACAGCAACGGATAAGTGTTGACATAAGAAAGTGTCCGCAGATGATGGATGTGGTCGATGGAGTGGAATTACATCAGAGTGTCTCCACATCTGAATGCATCTTCTCAAGGTTTCCACACCGAGAGCACCACTTTGTACTAAATTACTCCAAGATGACAGAAAAGATGTTTATTTATTTGCAGGGTGGCATTTAGTAGTTTGTAATGTGTTTATTTGTTTTCACTGAACCTGTGTTTATATTGTTCCGGTACCATGTGGTAGAAATACTCATAAAATGTGGATCTGTCATTTGTGGATGATTCTTTCTTTCACTGTATTAAGTTGGCGCACCAGGAAAGTGAGGAAGTACAGGATAAAACTTGGTTGGTTTTCCATGTGGGGAAAAAAAAAGACTGGATTTTAAAAATTACACATCTGTTTTAGTATTTTTAACACTGAACACCTTGTACAAACAGACAAAATTGCAATATTTGGCATTACATCACATTCTTTTCATTTGAACCAAAAACTTAAAAATCTAATTGCCTTCAGCACTCTTCTAGCTCATACTGAAATGGAAAGATAAACACCCTCCAACATTTAAATCTTGGTTTCAGGATCTTTTACATCATCATGACAAGGTTGAAACTTTGGGTATCATTATTGTGACATTATTGTGAAAAAAATATTGTGGAATAAATGTATACTGTTCATGTAGTGTTGTGCTGAATTTATTGGAAAAATTGTGTAGTTTCAGAATATAACATCAAAAAATGTGTATCGCTTGTCCTTGTGTGACTTTTTGCATGATGTTTGCTGAAAAGTGGGCAAAAATTAGCCTTTTTCAGTGACAAATCATTTGAAAACCCATATTAATCCTGTTGCTGCTTGCACATTTTCATTGAACTTGCTTACTTTGAACCTTAGAAGAAGAGCTTATGGTCTGGCCTTTTGAATAAGTATCAGTTTCAGTGATTTCACTTCAACGTCAGTGACGTCATATCAGCCAGTTCCTCAGAAGACGTCCTGGGACAATTTTGTTTGGAATTTTTGGCTTCTAGGTAAGAATTTGACTTATAATTCTGTATGTAGAGTTGATATTATCATAAATCTGTATGTATTATACACCATTCTCTTTCTTTTTCTGTTGTGAATAAAGCATTACCCAACAATTAAGTATATTCTAATGTTAGATAAATAAAATCGTTACTTTTACTAACCCTACCCCTATCAGTTAGTTTGTGAAAAAAATACATACCATTGTAAAAATAACTTACATTCATTAAATTTTCAATATCTAGCCTCCAAAATTTAATCAATTATGCCCACCTACATAGGCTACAATTAGTTTATATTATTTAGGCCTATTTACTTTCCTAAAGTGAGATCAAGTTTTTTTTACAACCACATTTTCAAATTTGTTTTTGAAACTGCCCACCAATTAGTTGATTTGGACTTGCTCTGTAAGTGATGAAGTCAATGTAACCAGCCAGAATCACTTTAGGAAGGCTTCTATATATCAATTTATAGTTAAACTAATAAAACAACTCTTACACATGTTATGGAGTAATGCCTAATTATTATTATTATTATTTTTTTTTTTTAATTTCAGACTGACTGAATAGAGCTAAGATGCCCAGATGAAAGCCATCCAGGGGTGGAGGAAGGAAGGCCTCCTGGGGAGTATTCAAAGCTCACAGATGAAGAGAAGAAAGCATGTTATGTTTGATTTTTGACAGAAATTAAATGGTTAAATCCAGTAGTGCATAGGTGAAATTTCATGTTTTTTTTTGTTTCAACTTTGTGTCAATAAAGGCTCAGTGATTTGAAAACCACAAAAGATTTTGCATAAATGATTTCAGATTCAGATTCCTGAGAAAATTTGACCCTAAACTGATATATTTTCAGTCCATAACCAAGAATCTGAATTTTTGCCCTTAATGTCACTAAAATGCAACTCAAACCTTGAAACCTTGTCATATTCTGTAAGAGGATGTGCCAATAAGTTTTTCAGTACCTGGCAACCTGTTCTGAATCAGATAAAAGAGGTAGATCCCTCACTTATTCCATAGTAGTCTTATTAATACGAGTCTGTGACTAATATAATATCTGTGTTCCTTATTTATTTATTATTATTGTCAATTATCTTTTTTTTTATGGTGCAACAGGGTGGTAATGTTCATGGGTTTGGGTATAAAAAAAACAAAAACAAAAAAAAAAACGACTGTATTATGCTTTTCTGAATGACTCTATGTAATAAAAACACTTTGAACAAAATAAAAAACCCAGACCAAATCCATTCATATGACTCAGGTGTGCAAACGTGTGACATTTCCAGGATTTAAAGGAAAATAATTTGTCAATTTCCAAACATGACACCGTTGTCATGTTTCTCTCTACCATCTTTCTTTCTGAATCCCTCTTGAAGTTTCCAAATGTTTTATGTCATTGTTTTGGAATCCACACCTGCCAAAAACCACAGGGTGTGTATAAATAGTGGAAGAACTCTCCGTGACATCACCGGCTGGTCTGTGATCTGTAATTCTGAAGCCTCAATATGCTCAACATGGTCGTCGCCATGTGGTTTTTATGGAAACAAATGTGTTGAGTTGGAGAGGAAAAGGGATGAAAGTAGAGCTTACTCCAAACCTCAGATCTGACCGAAGTGATTAACAGAGTAACTGTAAATAAAGGTTAAATGTGAACTTGCTTTATTATCTCAATAGGGTTTTTGCATTTTACCCATATTAATACACACAGTACTTAGCATTAGCATTAGCAGATAGCATTAGCACATAGCACACATTAGGAGCAGTGTGCTGCCACTGAAGGCACTCAGACCAAATCCAGATCTTTATTGGCACCAAGGTCAACGGCAGTGACAGGAAAAAGGAAAATTAATCTACTATATGTAACTGTTTTTCATGGTGGAGGAAACGGGAGCGATGCAAAGAGAACAACACAAGTCGCTTTTCCATTGGACATCTGCGAAAAACTTTACAGATACTTACTAAATGTAAAAAAAAACAAACAGAAGCGCGTAATGTCGGTTTTTCCATTAAATCACAAATGCAATAATTTGTTTATTAATTATCGCAAGATGACTTGAGAAGTCATTCCATAAACATGGCGACGAACATAAATATGGTGTTGATTTACAGATATATTTATTATTATTATATATTACCTCTCTATCTCGTACTAAATTGAAAAATGATTCGGTTTTCTGGTGTGTCCACACATACCGCGACATGTTTCTTCTTCTTCTTCGCTTGTTGTAATGTACGTCAACATCCATTTTTTTAAATCATGTGACTCTAGTTGCGAAAAAAGGTCGTTCTATTGCAGTTTTGTGTGATATACCAATTGCGCTACGCCCGAAAAACCATGTCCTGACAGCACAAAAACTTTTAATCGAAAAATTAGACTTTTGGTGAAATTATTGTTTTTCTATTCGGTAAATTTTTATGCGCAAGTTATATTTGTGCAATTTGAGGGTCAGTGGAAAAGCGACTACTGATGTGCATGTACATGATGTTTAGCTGAGTTTATAACACAGAAATAAATAACATCTGTTGCTATAATCAGATCCATACCCGTATGCTTACATGTATATATCAGTACGTGTAACAATCATTTCCTACGTCAGCTCAGATATTCAGTTCAGATGATGTTAATGGATTTGTTATTTATTTACATTATGCCTCATCAGCCCCAGAGAATCAATTTGGAATTAAATATTCCACTTCTCATGAAATGATTGTGACAATGGTCGCTTTTCCATTGGACATCTGCGAAAAACTTTACCGATATTTACTAAATGTAAAAAAAAACCAAAAAAAACAGAAGCGCGTAATGTCGGTTTTTCCATTAAATCACAAATGCAATAATTTGTTTATTTATTATCGCAAGATGACTTGAGAAGTCATTGCATAAACATGGCGACGAACGTAAATATGGTGTTGATTTACAGCTATATTCATTATTATTATTATATATTACCCCTCTGTCTCCTACTAAATAAAAAAAATGATTGGGTTTCCTGGTGTGTCCACACATACTGTGACATGTTTCTTCAAAGTCAAGGTCAAGGTCAAGGTTCCTTTATTTATACCCCTAGGTAGATTTGTTTTGCAGTCTAGGTGATTGCTTTGGTATTACAACAATACATACGTTGAACATGTAAGACAGGTACTTGATTGCGCTTACAGACAGGACAAAAGGACAAAAAGAGTTCAGTGTTCCACCATTCATCAGTATAGCAGCATGGATAAGTTAAAGAATAAAATAAATAAATAAGATCAAATGAATAAAAACAAGATGCAATAAAACACAATAAAAACCAGAAAAGATAAGAACAATCCAGGATAAAAACCAGCATAAGAACATAAAATTTAAAAATTTGAAGTCACAATAATAATAATAAATTGAGCAAAGAAATGGAATAAATAACTAAATAAGTCTTCTTCTTCTTTGTTTGTTGTAACATATGCCAACATCGTTTTTTTTTTTTTTTTAATTCACCTGACTCTAGTTGCAAAAAAAGGTCTTTCCATTGCAGTTTTGCATGATATACCACTTGAGCTACGCCTGAAAAAACACCTCTTGCCAGCGCAAACACTTTTAATCGACAGATGAGACTTCTGAAATTGTCGTATTTTCATTAGGTAAATTTTGATGTGCAAGTTATATTTGCACAATTTGAGGGTCAGTGGAAAAGCGACTACTGATGTGCATGTACATGATCTTTAGCTGAGTTTATAACACAGAAATAAATAACATCTGTTGCTATAATCAGATCCATACCCATATGCATACATGTATATATCAGGACGTGTAACAATCATTTCCTACGTCAGCTCAGATATTCAATTCACATGATGTTAATGGATTTGTAATTTATTTACATTACGCCTCATCAGCCCCAGAGAATCAATTTGGAATGAAATATTGCTCTTCTCATGAAATGATTGTGACAGTAGTCGCTTTTCCATTGGACATCTGCGCAAAACTTTACTGATATTTACTAAATGTCAAAAAAAAAAAACCAGAAGTGTGTAATGTCGGCTTTTCCATTAAATCACAAATGCGATGATTTGTTTATTTATTATCGTGAGATGACACGAGAAGTCATTCCATAAACATATCGAAGAACATAAATATTGCATTGATTTACAGATATATTCATTATTATTATTATTATTATTATTATTATTATTATTATTATTATTATATATTTCCCCTCTATCTTGTACTAAATTAAAAAATGATTGGGTTTCCTGGTGTGTCCACACATACCAACACGTGTCTCTTCTTCTTCTTCTTCTTCGCTTGTTGTAACATCCGTCAACATCCGATTTTTTAATTCACCTGACTCTAGTTGCGAAAAAAGGTCTTTCTATTGCAGTTTTGCTTGATGTACCAATTTTGCTACGCCTGAAAAACCATCTCGTGACAGCACAAAAACTTTTCATCGAAAAATTAGACTTTTGGCGAAATTGTTGTTTTTCTATTAGGTAAATTTTTATGCAAAGTTATATTTGCGCAATTTGAGGGTCAATAGAAAAGCGACGACTGATGTGCATGTACATGATCTTTAGCTGAGTTTATAACACAGAAATAAATAACATCTGTTACTATAATCAGATCCATACCCATATGCTTACATGTATATATCAGGACATGTAACAATCATTTCCTACATCAGTTCATATATTCAGTTCAGATGATGTTAATGGATTTGTAATTTATTTACATTACGCCTCATCAGCCCCAGAGAATCAATTTGGAATGAAATATTCCTCTTCTCATGAAATGATTGTGACAATGGTTGCTTTTCCTTTGGACATCTGCGCAAAACTTTACTGATATTTACTAAATGTCAAAAAACACAGAAGTGCGTAATGTCGGTTTTTCCATAAAATCACAAATGCGATGATTTGTTTATTTATTATCATGAGATGACACGAGAAGTCATTCCATAAACATGACGATGAGCATAAATGTGTTGATTTACAGATATTTTCATTATTATTATATATTACCCCCTCTATCTCGTACTAAATAAAAAAATGATTCAGTTTCCTGGTGTGTCCACACATACCACGACACGTTTATTCTTCTTCTTCGCTTGTTGTAACGTCTGTCAACATTCGTTTTTTAATTCACCTGACTCTAGCTGCGAAAAAAGGTCTTTCCATTTTAGTTTTCCCATTTACAAAATGCACTTGAAACATTTTTATTAAAAAAAAAAAAAAAAAAAAAGTAATAACATGGTTCATTATGTAATAATAATCCAAATTAATATAATTTCAGAGCAATTTAGAAGAAATTAGTCACAGGAGCTACAGGTAATGTAATCAGAACTTTAACCGCACAGTTTAAAGATGAAAATAAAAATGTGTCAAGTTCATTTTGTAATAAATTTCTTGAATTGTAATAACTTACTGCATAATGAGAAAAAATTTACTACATAATGCATTGAGGTAGTTTATTACAAAATGTGTCAGTTTATTACATATTGTGGCTTTATTACAAGATGACGTGACATTCTTATTACATTTTGAACTTTTATTACATAATGGGAATTTATTACATAATGCGGCTCAACATACTGGCACAAGGAAGAAATTATTAAATATTGGTGGTGATGGGGGGGGGGGGGGGGTCTGCCTTGGCGGAGGTCTGCGCTCTCTGAGTGCTTTTCTCGTTTCTACTGTAAAGTTGGACATTTTACCACAGGATTTTATGGAGATTGACTCATTTTTGGATCAGGCCCCCTAGTGGATACTCTCTGTACTGCAGACTTAGACTTGGATAATAATAATAATAATGATAATAATAATAATAATAATAATAATAATAATAATAATAATAATAATAATAAACTTTATTTGTATAGCACCTTTCATACAGATATTGTAGCCCAAAGTGCTTCACATTGATTGAAAAAATACAATATTAAGATTTGATTAGAAATACAATAAAATAAAAATAAATATAAAAACAGCGCACATTAAAATATTTGATTATGCAAAGAATTTTTGAAGTGCAAGAAATAAGATGAAATTTGAGAGAAATACAATAAAATAAAAATAAAATAAAAGCAGCGCACATTAAAATATTTGATTATGCATAGAATTTTTGAAGTGCAAGAAATAAGATGAAATTTGAAATACAATAAAATAAAAAATAAAAACAGAAATACAATAAAATAAAATAAAAACCGCACATTCCTGGTTCCTGAATTGTGACCCCATTTTTATCTCCTTTCAAAGGGTAATGAGAATAAAAATGTTTTTAATTTGGTTTTAAATATATTCAGTGAACTGGCTTCTCTAATGTCTTTTGGAATTGTATTCCATAACATTGGTGCATAGTTAGTAAAGGCTGCGTCCCCATTTTCTTTGTAATATTTGACTCAAAGGGATAGAATTGTGAAGAACCTCATAACTTGGATGGAACCAGTATTCGTCCCTACATTATGGTCTTATACTCAAGGTAATACATTTCATTGTCTTCCAAAATCGAAAACATAATTGCACACTTGAACGGTTTTGGGAAAAGCCAACGGTCGGACTCTCCCAGTTATTGCAGAGAAAATTATCCTCTCTTCAGACACTGCCTTTCCCTGTGTGTAATCTCTCATGGTCAGTTTCCCTTCAGTGTGCCAGTAACATGTGAAGCAGACACCGCTGTGCACTCAGCTCAGTAATAAGCACAACAAACAGCCGTGGCCTGTTTGGTGTCCCTGTCAGAAGGTCGGTAAATTGCAAAACGAGCGGTCATGGATGTCTCAACTGTGGTATCTGTGATAGTCTGCACAGGATATCATTATTAAACAGTCATAGCTCTTTGTCTCAATTGCTTCTCACTTTGCAGGTGTTTAATAATAGCTTGCGGCTCCTCAAGAGATCCTCTAGAGGGAACGCCTGTTATCCTTACCCGATCTCTGCCATCAAGTACGCATATGCAATCTGTTTTGCATGTTCACTTCAAGAATTAGATATCCGTTTTTTTCAGTTTCGAGCATTTAGAAAGAAGGTTTTAATTAAGCAGTTCATTTGTTTTTGTTTCAGCGCTCGGAAAATATTCAGCTGATTCTCAGCAGGATGGTAAAAGTAACCCTTTTAAGATTAAAGAGAGTTGTAGAATACATTCATAATGAAATATGGTTCAGATGAGCTGGATTGTCTGTTAGCAAGATAACTCAAAACGTTATGGAAGGATTTTGACAAAATTATCAGGAAATGTTGATACTGGCACAAGGAACAAATGATTACATTTTGGTGGTGATCAGGGGGGCGGGGCATAGATGTCAAACATGTGGCCTGGGGGCCAAATCCGGCCCGCCAAAGGGTTCAGTCCGGCCCTTAGGAAGAATTTGTGAAATGCAAAAATAAGATATTAACAATCCTTTAAGTTCAGATTCCACATTCAGATCAATTCAATCTCAAGTGGGCAGGACCAGTCAAATACGATCATAATAACATATAAATAATGACAACTCCAAATTTTTCTCTTTGTAAATGTAAATATTTTTATGTATTTACACTAAAACAAAGTTAAATTTTGCAAAAAATGTGAATAACCTGAACAAATATGAACAACCTGAAATGTCTTAAGAGAAGTAAGTACAATTTTAACAATATTCTGCCTGATATTAAATGTTTTGTGTATTTTTAGATCCACTGTGATCTGTCAGTTATAATGAACATGTGTACATAATAAACTGAGGCATAGTATTGTTAAAACGACACTTATTTTTTCAGTTCGTTCATGTTATTCACATCTTTTGAAAGGATAGTTTGTAGATGTAAACCTTTTCATAATGTAAATTTACTTTTTTCGCTCTAAAACATAGAGAAAAGTTTGGAGTTGACATTATTTATATATTATTATGTTATTATTTTACTGGTTCGGCCCACTGCAGATCAAATTTAGCTGAATGTGACCCCTGAACTAAAATGAGTTTGACACCCCTGCTTTAGAGGGAACGCCTGTTATCCTTATCCGATCTCTGCCATCAAGTACGCATATGCAATCTGTTTTGCATGTTCACTTCAAGAATTAGATATCCGTTTTTTTCAGTTTCGAGCATTTAGAAAGAAGGTTTTAATTAAGCAGTTCATTTGTTTTTGTTTCACCGCTCAGAAAATATTCAGCTGATTCTCAGCAGGATGGTAAAAGTAACCCTTTTAAGATTAAAGAGAGTTGTAGCATACATTCATAATGAAATATGGTTCAGATGAGCTGGATTGTCTGTTAGCAAGATAACTCAAAACGTTATGGAAGGATTTTGACGAAATTATCAGGAAATGTTGATACTGGCACAAGGAACAAATGATTACATTTTGGTGGTGATCAGGGGGGCGGGGCATAGATGTCAAACATGTGGCCTGGGGGCCAAATCCGGCCCGCCAAAGGGTCCAGTCCGGCCCTTAGGAAGAATTTATGAAATGCAAAAATAAGATATTAACTCTTTCCCCGCCAGAGCATTTTCCAGTGAGTTGGTAGCCAGCGCCAGCCGTTTTGGTCATTTTCACTAATCTTTGGAGGCTCACTGAAAATGTTGTGTTAGGAGTATGTGAACACTGAATACATCAAAAGAAAGAACCGAACTTCAACTTTTAAACACAAAAAACTATTTTATTCTATCTTTATTCGTTCGTGAGATATAAACATTTGAATATTGGTCATTTTCAGGAAAAAACTGAATTTTGAGCAAAAAGCTGAGAAAATTGCATTTTTTTCAAAGATATTGATTTTCAAGAGAAAACTGATTTCCTATTTACATTTTTGACTCTTTCTTATTTACCAACAGTAACACTGTCTTCAAAATCACAAAATAAAATAATAATAACAGCAATAATAGTAACAAACAGCTCTAAGATATCCCATCATTCCACAAAATGTTAGGGGAATCCACACCAAACTTTAGACCGAACATCTTGTAAAGCACCAGGTTCCTTCTAAACTTTGCACATTTACATACATCAGTTATAAGTCTAACACATAGTAGTTTAGCTTTTGGATATAAACACCTCAATATTCCTCATTTTCAAGAAAAAAAGAAACAAATGCACTAAATACTGTAGATTTCTGGCCTTTGGCTGCACCAGGTCCTCCTGTTGGACCAGCTGCTGTGTTTGATCTGTAAATAATTCTATGGACATCTAGTTATTTATCTCTGTATGAATATATGTATTTATTTATTTCATACAAAAGCCAAATCCAACAGTGTCTTCCCTGTGTCCTGCTGACATTCTACAGCTGAATATGTTCTGTGTCCTCAGTCTGAATCTGAACTCACTCTAACAGATGAACACTAGCTGTCCTTTGTCTTGTCCCATGTCTGTATGTCTGTCTTCTCCTTGAATGTCCTCTACAAATGTCTCTTTTCTCTTCCTCCTGTCTGTCATTTTCTCCGTGTCGCTCTGTGCCCCCGCCCCCCCCACCCGCACCTCCGTGTCGGACCTGAGCCGCTCCTTGTTTCCCGTGTTCCGTGTCCGTCTCCCCCACCTTCTGTTTCTCCGTTCCTGTCTCTAAATGGTTCTTCTGTAGCTCCATCATATATTGAATTGTCAGACTCTGTCTCCATAATCATCTTTAAGGCTTTTGAAACTGCGCGCGGTTCCTGCAGTCTGCACTTCCTCATTCAGTGACTGCCGCTGGATGCGTTGCCATGGGATACGGAGACTCCAGTGCAAAAACGTTAAACCCGGCCCGTCATTTTTCCGAAAAAGCTGCTTAATTGTTTGTTTTTGGACTAAGGAAAGTAATTCACATGATCCACAACACCTCCAACTACAGTATAACAGTGAAAACACGGATTGACGGAAAATCTCGTCATTGGCGGGGAAGCGTTGGGAAGCAATTGACGGAATATCTCGTCAATGGCGGGGAAAGAGTTAACAATCCTTTAAGTTCAGATTCCACATTCAGATCAATTCAATCTCAAGTGGGCAGGACCAGTCAAATACGATCATAATAACATATAAATAATGACAACTCCAAATTTTTCTCTTTGTAAATGTAAATATTTTATGTATTTACACTAAAACAAAGTTAAATTTTGCAAAAAATGTGAATAACCTGAACAAATATGAACAACCTGAAATGTCTTAAGAGAAGTAAGTACAATTTTAACAATATTCTGCCTGATATTAAATGTTTTGTGTATTTTTAGATCCACTGTGATCTGTCAGTTATAATGAACATGTGTACATAATAAACTGAGGCATAGTATTGTTAAAATGACACTTATTTTTTCAGTTCGTTCATGTTATTCACATCTTTTGAAAGGATAGTTTGTAGATGTAAACCTTTTCATAATGTAAATTTACTTTTTTCGCTCTAAAACATAGAGAAAAGTTTGGAGTTGACATTATTTATATATTATTATGTTATTATTTTACTGGTGCGGCCCACTGCAGATCAAATTTAGCTGAATGTGACCCCTGAACTAAAATGAGTTTGACACCCCTGCTTTAGAGGGAACGCCTGTTATCCTTATCCGATCTCTGCCATCAAGTACGCATACAGAGTCTGTTTTGCATGTTCACTTCAAGAATTAGATATCCGTTTTTTTCAGTTTCGAGCATTTAGAAAGAAGGTTATTACTGGAGGTTTTAATTAAGCAGTTCATTTGTTTTTGTTTCACCGCTCAGAAAATATTCAGCTGATTCTCAGCGGGATGGTAAAAGTAACCCTTTTAAGATTAAAGAGAGTTGTAGCACACATTCATAATGAAATATGGTTCAGATGAGCTGGATTTATGCTAATGTGCAAATCCACAGGAAGCATTATTAATTAAAATGACTTTTCTTTATTTCGAAGTACTTAACTAACTAAAGCCTGCTAAAACAAAACAGTTCTTATTCTTCCCGTGCTGCCGTCATCACAATTTTAAATGCAGTTTGCCCAACTAATTTGGCATCCTAATGCAGGATCAGAGCAGGTGGTCCATGCAAAGATGAAATCCAAAAAGCCAATAGAATGGGTCGATGGCAGAAGGAGACCAGAAGCAGCTGCAGCAAATCCATTTGACTTAATCATGCAACTGGTGAAGAATTTATCAGCAGCTCACCACATGTAGATCCAAGTCTTTGACCTCTCAGCTGGTCTTCATGGCTGTTCATTAGTTCTGATGAACGACTAAAGTGGACCCCCGCTGTGAGCAGTATCCCAGTTTGATGGGGGGGGTTATGGGAATGCTGTTCTTGTTAAAACTTACTGGTTTAATGTACACTGTAAAAAAAAAAAAAAAATCAGTAAGTTAACAGAATTTTCACTGTTTATTTTACAGATTTTTCCTGTATTTTCAAGATACAGGAAAATATCAATGAAATGACAAAAATAGACTGTGATTATACACGTCAGATGGAAAATAACACGAAAAAACTGAAACTGTGAATAACCAAAAAATGTCTTTTTTTTCCCCTTTTTTTAAAGATTTTTCTTTTTTCACAGAAAAATACAGTTGAAATACATTTGCAAATGTATCATAATTTCACAAATATTTATTTTTGTTTTATGAGATTAAACTGTTAATTTAAAGTTTAATACTGTAAAAAAAAAAAAAAAAAAACGAGATAAAATTACCAACAATTAACCTTAAAAGAAGTATTTGTTCTGTGAGTTTAGCAACACTTGTTTGTTAATTGACAAATATCTTGTGTAATTACAGGAGGTTTCACAACAAAAATGTTGAATAAATGTATTTTTGTGAATGTATAACATGAGCACTGATAAACTGTCCAAATACAGTTTTTATCAGTGGATTGTACAACTTAGTCTTTATTTTATATATATATATATATATATATATATATATATATATATATATATATATATATATATATATATATGTGTGTGTGTGTGTGTGTGTGTGTGTGTGTGTGTATATATGTAATTTGATTGTTTTAATAAATTAAAATATTCTTTATTAAACATTAAAAAGTCAAAAATGCAAAATCTCATGTAAAGTTAGGGCAAAACACTGTATTTTAATTATGGTAAATTACTGTATTTTTATGAGATGGTTATTTTCCGTTATTTTACAGTATTATTTCGGCACCCCTGCAGCCTGAATAATACTGTTTTTTCACAGTTTTTTTTTTTTTTTTTTTACAGTGCAGCTGCAGTAAATCCATTTTACTTAATCATGCAACAGGTGAAGAATTTATCAGCAGTTTGCCACATGTAGATCCAAGTCTTTGACCTCTCAGCTGGTCTTCATGGCTGTTCATTAGTTCTGATGAACGACTAAAGTGGACCCCCGCTGTGAGCAGTATCCCAGTTTGATGGGGGGGGTTATGGGAATGCTGTTGTAGGGTACGTTTACACGGCAACACTCCGCAAAGATTTCTCCTTTGCGTTATAAAATCATTCCGCGTTAAGACGAAACCGCTATGATAACAATCTGCGTTAACATGAGTCCGCGAGGACGGCTGAATACGCTGTAGTGGCCATGCCAGACCAGTAGCTGGCGATGTAGAGCTGTAGTGAAACGGTGGCGGTAAAACACGCGCCTGCGCACAAACGATTTCCGGTTTAGACAGCCTTTAAATGAGGAGAAGAAGAAGAAGAAGAAAAAGAGGCGGACAACACTATTTACAAACAACAATGGTGAGTGGTCGTACAAAGACGCAGGACTTCTTTGTCTGGACAGACGAGCTGAGCACAGTTAGCAGCACGTATGTTGTTCTGAAACCGGCCATTGTTGTTGTGGTTGTTTGTTCTTTTTCTGCAGCTTTATTGTGTCATAGAGGCTGGCAAACCAACTTGGAGGCGCATTACCGCCACCAACTGGCCTGGAGTGGGCTAACTGGCGGTTCTTCGCTGCGCGCGCATGCGGTGACGTCATATTTTACCCCGGAACGCTCTGATTCGCGTTAACACGGAGCTGAAATGCGGCGCGTATCGATAACGTTCCACCCTGGACCCTGGTATCAAAAGTTTCCGGATTCAGGCACTCTAGGCACGTTTCCATGTTAACAGAAGGCTAATCCGCGATGAAATCTTCCCGAGTCGACTGAATCCGACGCCCTGTAAACGGCCCCCTAGTTACAACTTTGTGGTCTAATGTACGCTGTAAAAAATCAGTAATTTAACAGAATTTTTACCGTTTATTGTACAGATTTTTCCTGTATGTTTAAGATACAGGAAAATATCAATGAAATGACAAAAATAGACTGATTTTACACATCAAATGGAAAATAACACGAAAAAAACTGTAACAGTGAATAACCAAAATTTCCGTTTTTTAAAAGAATTTTTTTTGTTTTTTCACAGAAAAATACAGTTAAAAATACATTTGCAAATGTATCATAATTTCACAAATATTTCTGTTCTATTTATGACATTAAACTGTTAATTTAAAGTTAAATACTGTAAAAAAAAAATATATATAAATAAATAAAACGAGATAAAATGACTGGCAATTAGCCGTAAAAGAAGTATTTGTTCTTTAAGATTAGCAAGACTTGTTTGTTCATGTCAAAATTGTACTTCTTTTATAAGAAGTTATTTAAGAAAGCCACATGACTGACTGTGAAATAACCTACAATTATAATGTTTATACTTTACATCAACTTAAATTAACAGTAAATAGCAGGAGTTCAAAACCAGACAACTAGTTTATTTACAGTTAATTGACAGGTTTTGAAAGAAAAATCGATTGTTTTTATGTGTGGTGTTATCATTTTATTACATTAAATATTAATTGATTTACAAGTTTTTAATATAAAATTATGTGATAAACAACTGTTAACAGAACTTTTCTGCAATTTTAAGCCCTATTATTTGTTTTATAACAATGTTTGTCCATATTTATTTAGTTGGTAGTGGTTCACTGTTCTTATTTATCTGTTGTATTTATTTGTTTATTTATTTATATTGTTTTTAATTGTATGGCTTTTTAATCTATTCTTGTATTTTATTCTTTTTATTTGGGTTTTACTTATTCTTTTGTATAGCACTTTTTCTTTTTTTTTTCCATTTTTGTACAGTTTCTGTCTTTAAATCTATTCTGTATTTTAAACTTCTATTTTGGTTTGAATTATTCTTCTGTACAGCACGTTGGTCCATTGCAGTTGTTTTAAAGTGCTTTACAAGTAAAGTTGGATTGGATATTTATAGGTAATTTCATTGTTTTAATACATGTAAATATTCTTTATTAAACATTAAAAAGTCAAAAGTAATATGCAAAATCTCATGTAAATTTAGGGCAAAAACTATGTTTTAATTATGGAAAATGACCGTATTTTTATGAGATGGTTATTTTCTGTTATTTAACAGTATTTTTTTTTAGCACCCCTGCTGCCAGAATAATATCGTTTTTTGTTGTTTTTTTTTGTTTTTTTTACAGTGTAAGCCAGTTTTTATTGCTTGGATTAAAAATACTGGTTTGGTGAATGTCAGTAACAAGCTTATTGAAACCCAAAGACGTATAAAAAGCAACAATTTTCACTTACCTCAGAGTTCATTTGTGACAAGGATGAATGATGTGCATTAATGTAATCGCTTTTAAAGTAGCTTCCCACAGAGGGAGTGTCAACTGCAGGCGTATAGAGCCTCGTTGTTCGCAAACTGTTGGATGTTAAAACCAGGCAAATGCAGCATGTAATCTAATATGAGCAAAGCTATTTAGGATATTATATGAGCTGCCATGGTGAGGTCCCTGTTGAGATTTGGAGTCGTAAAACCAAAGCCCTTTTCCACCCTGCAATGCACCAGTCAGTGTGAAGGTTTAACTACTGAGGAAAAGCCCTCGGTCCCTCGAAAACTCCCTGAGTGGGGAACATTGACATATGGACACGGAGAAAGCCAAGTATTTTGCAAGGGGACAAAAAAAAAAAAAAAAACATGAAAGCAAATCCATCTCGGCTATTTATATGAAGTGACATTTTGCATTATCTGTTTGACAGTGTACTGTAAAAAGCTGCTTTCTGAGATGAAGACGCCATGGGATGGTCATTAAAAAAGGCTGGGACACAGAAATAAATGTGTCCATAACCCAGCTGTGATTCTGCGTCCATCTCCCGTCGGTCACCGCAGGACATCTTCAGCTCTGATGGGGCTAATTGACTATTGACCCATTGATTTGCACACCGCCCTGCAGTGACCGCTGATGGCTTGCCACTGTTTTTTTCGATGTGAAAAAATGTTTTGCGGAATCAGACTTTTTGTTTGAAGGACATTGGTTTTGACAGCTGAGGTGTAGCTGTAGCGCCAGAGACTCAGTAAATAATTCATAACAAGGTTTCACTGTGACTTTGATCCGTTGCCCGTCGCTCGGTATCAAATCAAATGACGGTTATTTGGAAGAATGGGATGTTTATGAGGTGTAGGGAGGAATTATTTGGACTATTTAATTACATCTTTATGTCCGATATCAGTTTAAACTAAAATAGAAGTTTAAGGAACGGTACCGAAGTTAGTTTAGCTTTGCAAAAATGATTGAAAGCAAAATGAAAACAGCTGGACTGTGTTCAAAGCTCTAAAGTGAAAGATTTATGTTGGTGTCAATGCATAAATATAATATAACATTCCTTTAAAGTTACAAGCACATACCAGGATGGGCCTAAATATACATGGGGATGCAGTGGTGTGCACAGGAGGGGGGCAGGGGGTGCAGTTGCCCCCCCTGTATGGCCCAATTGTTGAAAACACATGCTAAAGTGCCCTCTTGGGAGCTGAAACATGTGCTCAAGTGCCCTTTTGGGAGTCAAAACATGTCCTGAAGTGCCCTCTTGGGAGTCAAAATGCGTGCTGAAGTGCTCTTTTGGGAGTCAAAATGTGTTCTTAAGTGCCCTTTTGGGAGTCAAAATGTGTCCTTAAGTGCCCTTTTGGGAGTCAAAACGTGTTCTTAAGTGCCCTCTTGGGAGTCAAAATGCGTGCTAATGCCCTCTTGGGAGTCAAAATGTTTGCTAAAGTGTCCTTTTGGGAGTCAAAATGCGTGCTGAAGTGCTCTTTTGGGAGTCAAAATGTGTTCTTAAGTGCCCTTTTGGGAGTCAAAATGTGTCCTTAAGTGCCCTTTTTGGAGTCAAAATGTGTTCTTAAGTGCCCTTTTGGGGAGTCAAAATGCATGCTAAAGTGTCCTTTTGGGAGCCAAAACGTATCCTAAAGTGCCTGTTTGGGAGTCAAAACACGTGCTCATGACCTCTTGGGAGCCAAAATGCATGCTAAGGTGTTCTTTTGGGAGCCAAAATGCGTGCTAGTGCCCACTTGGGAGTGATAATGCATGCTTAAGTGCCTTTTACAGAGTTTTGCATATG
>NC_043962.1:17071716-17088985 GCF_902148855.1 Sphaeramia orbicularis
AACGTACAGTATCTGTGGGTGATGTAAGGCACGAGCTGACGGATGTGGAAAAAACACGTTTCCTGTAAGATGTGAATTTACAGATTGCACGTTCAAATCACTGCATGTCCTTTAACACATGTGCACCAGATGGAACATAATGGAGGATTTCCTTCCAGGTCTGAAATTTTAACACTTACATATTTCAAAGGTGGCACACTGTTAAAGTCAGGAATGCACTGGACTTATAAGAAGCTACATGTTGTATTGTAATGTCAGTGTGAGTCATGCACACTAAGGCCATGTCCACACGAAACCGCATCTTTTGATCCCTGACTGTATAAAAACTCCAATTTCCACTCTGTACATATTACATTATAAACCCACTGTAAATAATACATACACAAACATATATTTTTAATAGACCAAATCCCTGTACACATCCACTCACTGTATAAAACTCCAATTTGCCCTCTGCACATATTACAAATCCACTGTAAATCTCATCCCACTGTTGTCCTTGTCTCTAGTTGAATGTTTGTTTATATCAGCTCTGTCTTTAACCCTGTGGTATCCCGTCCAGCAAGGCCCTTACTAAGCACCAAGTGTGCCTTTTTCGCACACTTGCTGAATAATGTCAAAAAATTTTTTCACACAGTTTGTTTTTAACTCTTTTACACTTTTTTCTATTTCATCAACTTGAGCCGTAAATAAAAATACCAAATACTCAATAACTGTCACATTTTTTTTTAACCCTATAAATGCTGTGTTTGTGATGTAAACAAACCATTTTTTTAAAATACAAAAACAAAACAAAAATTTTTTTTTTTTTTCAGTATTCTACATAAAAAGTGGATCACATATTTGATTTTTGCAGCCTGGCATGTGTCAATGATTAACTCCAACTTCAATTAATTTGTATTATTATTTTTGACGCTAGGTCTTAATGTTCAAAAATACTAGCATCTGTCACCAAGTGTGCGTAAAATGCACACCTATAAATCAAACTATTAAATATTATATATTGATTTATTTTTCTGCTCTGATTTTATTTTGGTAAATCAAGGTCAGCCCTAATCATACATATGATAAATGTAAAAACAACCCTCCCTCCATTCTATTTATGTTGTATATATTCAAATCCATATATATATATATATATATATACAGGGTGGGGAAGCAAAATTTACAATATTTTGAGGCAGGGATTGAAAGACAGTGTATGACCAATTAGTTTATTGAAAGTCATGAGAATTTATTTGCCACAAGAAAATTGACATAATAGAAAATGTTTTTATTCTATGTGTCCTCCTTCTTTCTCAATAACTGCCTTCACACGCTTCCTGAAACTTGCGCAAGTGTTCCTCAAATATTGGGGTGACAACTTCTCCCATTCTTCTTTAATAGTATCTTCCAGACTTTCTCCTAATAGTTTTGCTCATAGTCATTCTCTTCTTTCCATTATAAACAGTCTTTATGGACACTCCAACTATTTTTGAAATGTCCTTTGGTGTGATGAGTGCATTCAGCAAATCACACACTCTTTGACGTTTGCTTTCCTGATTACTCATATGGGCAAAAGTTTCTGAAAAGGTATGGATAATAGTGTTAGGTATGATTATGACATCAATATATGTTTGGTTTCAAAACAATTGACGTAGTGCCTGCTGAGAAAAAACAACTAAATGTTCATTGTAAATTTTGCTTCCCCACCCTGTATAAGCTTCCGGATCACTACACTGAACAAAAATATAAACGCACCACTTTTGTTTTTGCTCCCATTTTTCATGAGCTGAACTCAAAGATCTAAAACTTTTTCTATGTACACACAAGGTTTATTTCTCTCAAATATTGTTCACAAATCTGTCTAAATTTGTGTTAGTGAACACTTCTTCTTTGCTGAGATAATCCACCTCACAGGTGTGGCATATCAAGATGCTGATTAGACACATTGTAAATTTTGCTTCCTCACCCTGTATATATATTTTTTTTATATTTATAACCATTTGCACTACATCATATCAAACCATATTTGCACTCTCCTTTTAAACACTTTTTTATTCAAATTTATATGACTTTGTTTTACGTGTATGTGTATATCTATTTGTATGTTTTATGCTGCTGACAACACTGTGAATTTCCCCATTGTGGGATCAGTAAAGGAATATCTTATCTTATCTTATCTTATATCAAATGGAAGGAATAGTGTGTTTTATGCACACTTGGGAGACAGATGCTAGTCTTGTAATTTCTTTTGTTTACAATGTGCAAATTTTAGTTGGTGGCCCGAATTTTAAAGATCATGCAAAAATGAACAACTTTTGAATTCTAACCTTATTTAAATTGTGAAAAATAATTTAAAGTTTTTTAAAACGAAGTGCAGAGTGTACCTAGAAGGCGCACCTGGATGGTTAAGTGCGTTTGGGTTTATGTTGAAATAAATTGTACGTCAGGAGCAAGGAAAAACTGAAGCCAAATCCCTTGTATGTGTTCACATGCTTGGCCAATAAAGCTGATTCTGATGATCCTACACTGTAAAAAAAAAATAAATAAATAAAAAAAAAATAAATAAATAAAAAAATGTTTTAAAAAATAAAATAAAATAAAAAAGGTAATATTCCGGCAACTGGGTCACCAAAAAACTACTGTTAAATAACGGAAAATAGCCATCTCATAAAAATACGGTAGTTTTCCATGATTAAAATGCAATTTTTTTTGCCCTAACTTTACATGAGATTTTGCTTTTTTTTTTTTTTTTTACTTTTTAATGTTTAATAAAGAATATTTACATGTATTAAAACAATCAAATTATATATATATATATAATATATATATATATATATGTATATATATATATATATATATATATATATATATATATATTCTGTCCCCTGCGTGTGTGGCTACACGAAGTGACAGATAGCTAAACACTGGTCTTCAAAGTTGTAAGGTGAATGATGACAGACGTAGAAGTAAATTTAAGACTCTTCACTGTTTGTCTTGTCACAGCATTTTACAGTGTTAGAAGACATCTTTCTTGTGAAACTAAAAGAAAGATACAAAAACATGTTCTTACATATATATATAAACTGAAAGATGAATTGTTAGCAACTAGTTAAAAATGTTAACAAATATGAACTAAACTGATACAATATACACAAAATATGAACTGTACAAACATTACCAACAAGATGCACTCACAAACAAAGCTTCTCCAAGGCTCAACATCGATGGATGCAATGGATTGACCTAGGATCCTCTGGAGCACATGGCCACATGTATATAAGTGACAAGATGGCTGCTCTGATCCTGCCTCTTGACCATGTGACCACAACAGCCAATAGAAAATGAGGACTTTAAAACTAAAATAATTCCCTAAACCCACCACCAGGAAGCACTGTGCAACATTACACTCCCCGTCTGGTATTGGATCAATACCACTATTAATTACTAACAAAGTCCAACACATACTATGCAAGGAACTGTCCATGATAGAAGCTTAAGAAGACATAAGCACAACTACTTCAGTCACTGGCCTGAGGAATGTCCTAACAGTCCCTCCTTTGGTGACCTTCAGCTCAAGGGTCCTGACCTTGCCGTCACTGCCATGGTGAGTCTTGGTGACCAGAGCCATAGGCCAAAGGTTCCTCTTCACTTAATTGTCTCTAAGTAGCACCAAATCTCCTTCTTTGATATCTGGATGTGCATCCTGCCACTTGTGTCGAGTCTGAAGACTGGAGAGATATTCTCGTCTCCATCTTTCCCAGAAAGTATTCGCCAGGTGCTGGACACGTTTCCACTGCTGACGATACAGATCTGCACTCTCAAAGGATCCTGAAGGTGGAAGAGGGGTGCAGACTTTCTGTGTCAGGATCATTGCTGGTGTCAGAAGACTAGGTGCGTCTGCATCAGTAGAGATGGATGTGAGAGGTCTTGCATTTATTATTGCAGAAACCTCTGCCATAAGAGTTGAAAGTACTTCATGAGTAAGATGTGATGGGCTGATCCGAGAAAGCATGGAGTCCAGAATTCGTCTTGAAACCCCAATCATTCTTTCCCATGCTCCTCCCATATGGGAAGAGTGCGGTGGGTTAAACAACCATGTGCAACCTTCTTCACCAAGATATTTTGAAACATGTGTCTCATCTTGTAGGAGGATTTGCAGCTCTTTGCAGGCTCCTTTAAAGTTTGTGCCGCAGTCAGACCGGATCACTTTTACAGGACCACGTACAGCAAAGAAGCGCCGTAGAGCATTGATAAAGCTTGATGTGTCCATTGACTCTATCAGCTCAATATGCACAGCACGTATGCTCAGACATGTAAAAAGTACGACCCACCTTTTACTGTTCACTGCTCCTCCTCTGGTACGACGAGTGGAAATGGTCCAGGGGCCAAACACGTCTAGGCCTACGTTTGTGAAAGGGGGTTCCATGCTGAGGCGATCAGATGGAAGATCAGCCATCTTTTGTTCTGCTGGCTTGCCACGAGGTTTGTTGCATGTGACGCACCTACGCAGAATTCTGGCGATGCTTTTCCTTGCACCAACGATCCAGATGCCAGCTGTGCGGATTGCTCCCTCAGTAAAAACTCTGCCTTGATGTTGGACCCTTCCATGGTAGTGGGTCATGAGTAATGAAGCAATGTGGCTGCGGCCAGGAATAATTAAAGGGTGTTTCTCTTCAAGGTTTAGAGGAGCATGTTGGAGACGACCACCAATACGGAGGAGTTGATTGTCATCAAAGATAGGGTTGAGCTTCCTCAGAGGACTGCTTTTAGGAATGGCTTTTCCTTTCTTCAAGCATGACATTTCAGCTTTGTATGCTTCCTGTTGAACACAACCAATGATGATAGCCTTTGCTTGTGACAATGCATCGGCTGAGCAAGGCTTGGAACAATGATGCCAACCACTGCATTCTTGATTGACGCTGTCCTTCTTTGATCCAAAAGACTGAACAATATGGATGAGGGAAGCTACAGCTCTGAGCAGGGATTGCCACATGGAAAACCTTTCAAATCGATGTGAACTGAGGCCCCTGTGTGTTTCTGTAGCTGTCGTAGTTTTGCATTGAACCTCCACATCTGTGTCTGGGTCAATGAGGTCATATGCTTCCTCAGAGATGTTATACTCCTCAGAACATCTCAGGAACTCTGGACCTTTCAGCCAGATGGTGTCTGAGAGTCGAGCTGCAGGCACCGACCTGGTAGCAACATCAGCAGGGTTCTGGCTGGTTGAGATATAATGCCACTGCTCAGGACGTGTGGATTTTCTGATCCGTTGTACTCTGTTGCTGACATATACATAGAACCTCCTGGTTTCATTGTATATATATCCCAACACTACCTTACTATCAGTGTAGAAGTGAAAATTATTGGGGTCGATGTCCAGCTCATTCACAACTAGCTCAGCAATCTCCACTGCGAGTACAGCAGCACCTAACTCAAGCCTGGGAATTGTATGAACCAACATTGGGGCCAGCTTGGCTTTCCCCATGATGAAACCAATGTGGCACTGTCCTTCCCCATCTATCACCTTGAGATATGCTACTGCTGCAATGGCTTTAACAGAGGCATCTGAAAAGACATGAACTTCCATATGCTGTGCAGTAGAGAAGCAGGCAGCAGTGTAGGCTCGAGGGGTTTCAAGCTGTTCTAGACTTTGTAGTGAGCCTCTCCAAACAGTCCATTCTGCCTCCTTGTCCATGGAGAGAGGAGCATCCCAGTCACTGTTGTTGCTTGTGAGCTGCCGTAGTAAGTGCTTGCCTTGGATGATAACTGGAGCCACAAGACCAAGTGGATCGAAAAGGCTGTTAATGGTTGCAAGCACTCCTCTGCGCGTATATGGCTTCTCACTGTTTTCTACACGGAATGTGAAGACGTCCTTAACTAGATCCCAACTTAATCCAAGACTCCGTTGCACAGGAGGTGAGTTGATGTCCAAATCAAGGTCTCTTAAATCCTTTGCATGATCTGTCGGTGGAAATGCTTGCATGACACTTGGACAGTTTGATGCTATTTTATGAAGTCTTAGGTTGGAAATGGCAAGCATGTCTTGGGCTGCTTTCAATAGACTGATAGCTGTAGCTGCAGATGGCAATGATTTGAGTCCGTCGTCAATGTAAAAGTCTCTGTATATGAACTGCTTTGCTTCTTCACCAAACTCAGCTTTCCCATGCAGAGCTGCTCGGCGAAGCCCGTAGATGGCAACAGCTGGAGAAGGTCGATTGCCAAACACATGGACTTTCATTCTGTATTCCACGACTTCTTTGGTGGGATCATTGTCTTTGAACCACAGAAATCTAAGGAAGTTCCAATGGTCCTCTCTGACGATGAAACTGTGGAACATTTGTTCGATGTCTGTCATGATGGCTACCTGCTCACGCCTAAACCTCATCAACACTCCTAGCAAGCTGTTGTTTAAGTCTGGACCCGTGAGCAATACATCATTAAGTGAGATGCCCTGATGTGAAGCGCTGGAGTCAAACACGACTCGGATTTGGTCAGGCTTTCGTGGATGATACACACCGAAACTGGGTAGGTACCAGCACTCTTCTCTGTCCTTCAATGGTGGAGCGAGTTCAGCATGATCTTGTTCCATGATTTTTTGCATGAAAGCCAGGAACTGGCTCTTCATAACAGGCTTCCTTTCAAGGGTGTGACAAAGGCTGGTGAAGCGGGACACAGCTTGCTCTCTGTTGTTGGGAAGGCGTCGCCTTGGTGTGCGAAAGGGAAGTGGAGCCACCCAACTGTTTGAGTCATTCATGAACATCTCTCTGTCCATCAACTGAATGAAGTATCTGTCCTCAATGGATGGAGCAACTTTGTTGTCGTCCTTTGTTCTTTCAAAGATCTTGCTTCCCAGTGAATGATTCCCTGTGCTCTGAACTAGACTGTCAGGGGAATGAGAGTGACTTAGCTCTTGTACGTTTAACGGCTTGTTACTAGAGCCTGTTGTGAACCTCTCTTTCAAAACCAGGTGATTGGGACATGGACTGAAGTGAGAGTGGCGTCCATTCTCCAAAACATGGGTTCGGTATACGCTGGCTCCCTTCTGCCTGTGTGCTGCACCTAAACAGACTTCTCCAACTACAACCCAGCCAAGGTCATGTTTTTGGGCATAAGGAGCGTTGTTCGGCCCATTACATTGATCTCTCACCTTATGCACCTGCAAGATGTCCCGCCCGAGAAGCAGGAGAATCTGTGCGTCAGGATCAAGTTCAGGGATCAGGTGAGCAATGGGCTTAAGGTGGGAGTAGTGTTCTGCAGCCTCAGGGGTGGGTATTTCTGACCGGTCATCTGGTATATAGTTGCATTCTATAAGAGTGGGAAGAGGCACGCTGAGACTTCCATCCAAAGGCTGAGCAATGAAGCCAGTTCCTCTTCTGCCTGACATCTCTGTAACTCCAGAACACGTACGAAGAGTGTAGGGACAATCAGAACCTTTAATATTGAACAAGTTGAAGAACTCTGATCGAGCAAGAGACCTGTTACTCTGGTCATCCAGTACAGCATAGATTTTCACTGACCTGTTTGGTTGTTCTTTTGGATGCACCTTGATTAGACAGATTTTTGAACAGGAACGAGAGGTGTTGGCTTCACCACACACTTCTGTGCATTTGGAAATGATGTCAGTAGATCCTTCTTGTTTTCTCTCCCCGCCATGCTCTGAGTCTGGCTCTCTGACTATCCATGGAGCTATTTATTCTATTGCTGTTACACTCTTTGCACTCCACAACCATTTTGCAGTCCTTAGCCATATGATCAGTTGACGCACAGCATCTGAAACAAACCCCACTTTCCTTGAGAAATGCTTTCCGCTCTTCCATTGTCTTAGCCCGAAAACCTCTGCATCGCTTGAGGGGATGGGGCTTTTTGTGAATGGGACATTGTTTATTGACATCCAGGTTACCACTAGTGCTGGGAGTCTTTGCAGATTTGGTGGTGACGGGTGTTGGTGTGATCTCTGTTTTGTGTGATGAAACTTGGCCTCTGGAGGAAGCATACCTCCTCATAGGTGTGTCTGTCTTCACTGCAGTCGTACTTGGTGAGCTGAGTGTGAAACTTGGATCATTGCGGATCTGAGCTTCTCTGGAGACAAAATCCACAAAGAAAGAGAATGGTGGAAACTGGACTTGGTTCAGTATCTTATATGCACTACCTTGCGATATCCATCTCTCCTGAAGTGAATACGGTAATTTCTCCCCGATTGGGTTTACACCCCGAGATGTATCCAAATAAGCAAGACCAGGTAGGTATCCTTCTAGTTTCGCTGACTCCAGCTCTCTTAACAGATCCCCAAGTTCTCTCAGTTTGACAGGTTCTTTGTTTCCTATCCTGGGAAACCTCTCAAGTTTATCCATAAGAGCCTTCTCAATTGTCTCAGGGGAACCATAGCACTCCTCCAAACGCATCCACGCCATTGCGAGTCCAGCTGCTGGGTCATTAACATGAACAGCTCGGATCCTTCTTATCTGTTGCGATGACTGAGGTCCCAGCCACTTAACTAGAAGATCAAGCTCTTCGTTGCAGGTAAGTCTTAGTCCTTGTATGGCGTTCTGGAAGGTTGATTTTCATCCCCAGTAGTTGTCTGGTCGATCATCAAACTGTGTCATTCCTGAAGTCACAAGTTCACGTCGAGCCATGTAGACAGCAAGGTCATTTATGTCTGTGTGGTAGGGTACATATGGCTGTGATGTCTGAGTCATGAGCGGGGTTGGATGTTTGTGAGGTCCTCTCATGGGAGACGAACCAGGACGCTGGGAAGCTGGCTGATTCAGGAAACGTGTTGCAGAGTAGCTGCTGTGGTGTTTGACAGGAGCATGAGTGACGTGCAGACTATCTCCAGTCACATGAATGGAATCATACCGACTGTTTTGGGGTAACGGAGCTCGAGGAGATCCATGTGGTTGATCAGGTGTATTGCTCACTTCAGGGTGGGGCAATGACTGGTGACTAGAATATGTTCTGGAATGGCACTCAACATAGTCACTTGTTCTTTGCTTACTAGATTCATATGGAATATCTGAAACTTTCATTAAGTCTGCTTTGGATTCCAGTTCTGCAGCAGCAGCAGCTTCCAGGATGTGTGCTTCTGCAGCTGCTATCTCTTCCTCTTGCTTCAGTGCTGTTAAAGCTGCCGTCATTCAAGCCTCCTCTACTTTCAGCTGTGCCTTTTCAACCATGAGCTCAGTTTCTTTTTTAACAAAGGTGGAATGAGCCCGTGCTGCTTCAGCCTTGGCACGTGCTTTAGCGGCTGCCAGGCTAGCTGAAGATTTGTTGGAGCTCGTAGAACATGTAGCAACTGACCTGGTTTCATACGACCTAACAGATGGAGGTTGAGATGGAGCTGTCTGATGATCCTCTGTATTTCCTTCGTTATCCATCTTGTAGATGCTGTAGTCCACTTACTTGGTACGGAGCACAAATCCAAAGAAGCAGAGCAATAGATGTGAAGCTGGTCCTTTTTCCTCCTGTATCCGCTGAGTTGAACCCGCTGTGATGCTGTTTTTTCACTATTCTGTCCCCTGCGTGTGTGGCTACACGAAGTGACAGATAGCTAAACACTGGTCTTCAAAGTTGTAAGGTGAATGATGACAGACGTAGAAGTAAATTTAAGACTCTTTACTGTTTGTCTTGTCACAGCATTTTACAGTGTTAGAAGACATCTTTCTTGTGAAACTAAAAGAAAGATACAAAAACATGTTCTTACATATATATATATAAACTGAAAGATGAATTGTTAGCAACTAGTTAAAAATGTTAACAAATATGAACTAAACTGATACAATATACACAAAATATGAACTGTACAAACATTACCAACAAGATGCACTCACAAACAAAGCTTCTCCAAGGCTCAACATCGATGGATGCAATGGATTGACCTAGGATCCTCTGGAGCACATGGCCACATGTATATAAGTGACAAGATGGCTGCTCTGATCCTGCCTCTTGACCATGTGACCACAACAGCCAATAGAAAATGAGGACTTTAAAACTAAAATAATTCCCTAAACCCACCACCAGGAAGCACTGTGCAACATTACAATATATATATATAAAAATAATTTTCAGTGAGACGAAGTCGTACAATCCACTGATAAAAACTGTATTTGGACAGTTTATCAGTGCTCATACATGTTATACATTCACAAATCATTTGTTCCTTGTCCCAGTATCAACATTTCCTGAAAATGTAATTAAAATACTTCCATAACTTTTTGAGTTATCCTGCCTTTTTTTTTTCTTTTAAATTATTTTTATTATTTATTATTATTACTTTTTGAGTTATCTTGCTTTTTTTTTTTTTTTTTTTAATTTTTATTATTTATCATTATTACTTTTTGAGTTTTCTTGCTTTATTATTATTATTATTATTATTATTATTATTATTATTATTATTATTATTATTATTATTATTATTATTTATTATTATTATTATTACTTTTTGAGTTATCTTGCTTTTTTTTAAAATGGTTTTTTATTATTTATTGTTATTACTTTTTGAGTTATCCTGCCTTTTTTTTTCTTTTTTTTTTTTTATTATTTTTATTATTTATTATTATTACTTTTTGAGTTATCTTGCTTTTTTAAAAAAATATTTTTGTTATTTATTATTATTACTTTTTGAGTTATTTTGCTTTTATTAAAATTATTTTTATTATTTATTATTATTACTTTTTGAGTTTTCTTGCTTTTTTATTATTATTATTATTATTATTATTATTATTATTATTATTATTATTTATTATTATTATTATTATTATTACTTTTTGAGTGTCTTGCTTTTTTAAAAAAATATTTTTATTATTTATTATTATTATTTTTTGAGTTATCCTGCCTTTTTTTTATTTTATTTATTATTATTACTTTTTGAGTTATTTTGCTTTTTTTAAAAATTATTTTTATTATTTATTATTATTACTTTTGATTTATTTTGCTTTTTTTTTAAATTATTTTTATTATTTATTATTATTACTTTTTGAGTTATCTTGCTTTTCTTTTCTTTTTTTTTAATAATTTTTATTATTTATTATTATTACTTTTTGAGTTATCTTGCTTTTCTTTTCTTTTTTTTTTAAATAATTTTTATTATTTATTATTATTACTTTTTGAATTATCTTGCTTTTCTTTTTTTTTTTTTTTTTAATAATTTTTATTATTTATTATTATTACTTTTTGAGTTATCTTGCTTACAGACAAACAAACAGACAAACGCTGATGAAAACATAACCTCGTTGGCAGAGGTAATAAATAAACAAAGTCATGTACAGAGTATGAAATCTATCACTCCTAATGTTCACATAATGAGGTCCGTCATTATAACTCACAGTATTTTCCTACCCAGAACCTACTCCAAAAGCCTGGGAGCGTGTTCAGAGCCTCATCAGCGTAGATGTGTATTATATTATATTTCCAACGCATACATATTTGTAAAAGCGTATCATAAATTACATTATAATTGCAGTGATGAATGACTTCTGTCACTGGCCAGACATTTATTACAACTCAGAAGGTGAGCGGTGCAGACCATATGTCAGGTTCCTTAAGGGTTGAAATGAGACTTTTTTTTCCTCTTTTGGTTCTTTTTTTCTTCTGTTCTGTGGTGTTCATCTTTATTCTGGAGGAAACTGAGCTCCACGATAGGCTTCAGTAATTATCATAGACGTGCAGGTTGTGTAATTTGTGCTCTTCTGGCTCTGTTCCAGGTGTGTCCCATGCTGGCTATTAAGTCATTAACCCAGCATGTTCCCCCTGGGCTTCCTTCTCATGCTGTAGAAGGAGGAGAGGCCAGATTTCAACGATACCAAGGCCTCCGCTGTGATGCAAATGAGCGGTCAAATCATGATGTGCAGTTTTGGACCCATTTCTTTTACATCCACCTGGGGGACGCTGCATGCAGACTATCATAAAACAAATGTTGCCCCCGCAGGGAAGGGGCCTATGAATAGCTCATGCATAAGTCTATTGTCATTTCAGAGTCAGAAGCCACACCAAACCCTGACTGGGAATGTTTGTAAGCTGCAATGATATGTAGAGAAAGGGATTTCAACTAATGAATTCTTTTGTAGGGAGGAGAAAAGCAATTAGATAATGGTATTTACAGAAGAAATGTGTGTTTTATTCACAGGCAGCCAGTTGGATTGAACTGGTCTGCTGATTGGTTTGTGTTTTTCCTTGTTTAAAGGCTTACATAGAGAGAGAGAGAAGGAGGGAGGGATGGATGGATGAGAGAGAGAGGGAGGGATGGATGATGGATAGAGGGTGGGTGGGAGGGAGGGAGGGATGGGGAGATAGCGAGAGAAAGAGAGAGATGGATGGATGGATGGATGGATGGATGAGAGAGGGGGGAGAGATGGGGAGAGAGAAAGAGAAAGAGAGACGGATGGATGGAGATAGAGAGGGGGGAGGGAGATAGAGAGAGAGAGAGAGAGAGAGAGAGAGAGCTCGAGGGAGGGAAGGATGGATGGATGATGAGGAGAGAGAGAGCTGGATAGAGAGGGAGGGAGATACATAGAGAGAGAGTGAGAGAGAGAGGGAGGGAGGGGGGAAAGGGATGGATGGATGGATGGATGGATGGAGAGAGACAGATAGATAGATAGATAGATAGATAGATAGATAGATAGATAGATAGATAGATAGATAGATAGATAGATAGATAGATAGATATGGATGGAGAGAGAGGGATGATAGATAGATAGATAGATAGATAGATAGATAGATAGATAGATAGATAGATAGATAGATAGATAGATAGATAGATAGATAGATAGATAGATAGATAGATAGATAGATAGGGATGGATGGATGGAGAGAGAGAGGGATGATAGAGAGATGGATGGATGGATGGACAGATTAATTTCAGACATCACTGAAAAATATCCAGCTGATAACTTATATTTGAAATTTTTTTTAAACATTTTTAAATCTTTTTCTTTTGCCTTTTATTTCTAATGGGTGAAATTTCACATGTCTCTAAAACATCCATTTTGTTTCAGTGTACTTCAGACTTGGCACATTTACAGTTTATACTGAACAAATACCGAATATGAGTGACAGAGCTGATGGATGTTAACATAAGCTCCAGTACGTGTGAGGGGCGGGGCTTGTTTTGACTGGCAGTACTTGTTTATGAACTCAGTTTAATAGAAACTGAAAATCTACAGAATTGAGTCCATGTTTTCTGTATCCATAACAACAGTCCTCCAGTAACAGTACAGTTCTATGGTTGGAGCGGGCAGAAAGGCCAACACAAAGAAGAGTCTTTTAAACACAGTGTGGTTTGTGCTCAGATCTTCTCTTCCATCAGAGGTCCAGTATGTGCACTTTAATTATTATGTCTTTTAAATTCGACTCGGTTCCACACGGTTAATAGTAGTGCAATCATGACAGCGAGGCGGTCCACAGACACTCATGATGAGTTCAAGATCCTGTCTGTAAACACCAGACCTTCTGCTAGCGCTCTGCACAGAAGGCTAACATCAGCTAATTGATTACCATGCTAATGTGGGTGTCTAAGATGATAATAACAAGAGTGACTGCAGTAGTACCAGTGGACACGGAACACACATGAACACACGCAGACGTTTACCACACGCTACATCTGCCGTCCACATGATGGGAGAGATAACTGGATTTTAATGGATGGAAATCTGAGAACAAATAACACAAAAACACTGTGTTTGTGTTAAATGTAAAGTTACACTGTTGTAGGAAATGTAATGCTGTGTTCCAGGCCGTTTTTTTAAACCCGTAAGTCACGACTTCAAACCACGACTCACAACTTTGGAGTGTTCCAGGCAAGTCACGCCAAACTGCCTGAGCACAAGGAACTGTGGGAGCTACAGTGGCGGCTGTTTGTCTTTCAGACAGGGGAAGCTCATTGTCAGCTTACAAAAAAAAAAAGGTCGAGTTATTTAAACATAAATTCGTCCCTCTGTTCCTTTTTAAGAAAATGGTCAGTGACCTTATCGTACCAACTAAAAAAGAAAACGCTGAAATTATGTTCAGTTGAATCAAGGAAGTACGATGAGTGTGTTTTATTTACAGTGTAAGAAATGAACAAGTCATTTCATAGTGGTTTCTCTCTCGCTTTCACAGCAGAATGTGCGACGGCATTAAACTGAACTGTGTCAGTGAAGGAGGAGATCTGAAAACAGCTGTCAATCAAATGGGGTTCAGCCTTTCGACTGATCCTCCAATCAGCACGTAGAAGTTCAGCGTCCTGCCCGGCCGAGCTCCGCCCACAGCTCCATTCACCCCCAGAGACGCCGAGCGTCCGGGGGCGGGACAACATTGTGGCATTTATCCAATTACCGTCCAGTTTTGAGGCAATGAAAAAAACTGTTCCACTCAGTCCTATTGAAGTGCATGGACGCTGAGCGTCTGCGGACAAATGCACTGAGCAGAGATCGAATGAGAAAACAGCGACACAGGAATGTATGAGAAGTGAACAACATCCAGTCTGTTGGTTTGTGATAAAGCTGATTCTGAACAAACTCATCTGTGAGATGAACGTGTTCTAACACATGTGTAGTCAATGAAATGTCAACACAACCGAACATATTTAACCATTTAATTTTCATAATTTTAGTGGAAGCTGAGCTTCCCTTGCAGTCTATGAGAAATCACCACTGGGTAGCTACTGCAGATGTAAACAAACCAGCATGGTGGAGCGCACGTTAGGCTCATATCCAATCATTTCTATCACCAAAGGTGTTTGTTCTTTGCTTATTTGAGGGAAACAGGAGGAAAAATGGCGCATAAGGCAAGAGAAGCTGTTACACCTTTTATGTTTTGTTATTTGTGTATTTGGATTCGTATTTGGTATTAATTTATTCTTGAACTCAAATGGGCTGAAAACTAGCTAATGCTGGATTAGCCGCTGATTATGCAGAACATTTGCTAATAAATAATGTAATAATGTAATACCTTGTTTTAATAAACAATTTGCATAAACATCACAACCATGGGGGCCGCCATTGCTATGTGATGTCAGAACTTGGAACTGGGAGTACATCAATCTGGTAAGAGTTTACGGGTGGGAAGTCACAGGTTTGACAGACATACCAGTGCATTTTCACCAGTAGAAGGTTGGAAAAACAAGAGTTATGGGTGGCACGCTGCATACCTTACACAAAAATTTAACCTAATGGAAAAATGACAATTTCGCCAAAAGTCTCATTTTTTGATTAGAAGTTTTTGTGAGACCAAAATCTCGTTTTTTTTTTGCGGACGACATACTCCCCCCCCCCCCCCACCCAATGATTGTTCCCTGGCAGAAGTCGAAAATGACCCCCTTCAAAAATGGTTTCAAACAGTCTGAAATACCTCACATATGACTAATTGATGCCTTTGGGATTATTTCAAAGTGTTTTTGAACAAAAAAAACAGTTGGACCAAAATCTCGTTTTTTTTTCTGGACCACACCCCCCCCTTTATGATTTCTCATACCGGTAGTCAAAAATGACCCCCTTTAAAATGGTTTCAAACAGTCTAAAATACCTCACATGTGACTAATTGATGCCTTTGGGATTATTTAGAAGTATTTTTAAGCAAAAAAAAAAAAAAAGTTGGACAAAAATCTCCTTTTTTTTCTGGACCCCCCCCTTATGATTTTCTGTGTCACTAGTCGAAAACGACCCCCTTTTAAATTATTATTATTGTTATTGTTATTATTATTATTATTATTATTATTATTATTATTACATTTTAAATTATTATTAGTATAATGTTTCAAATTACTAGTATTATTGTATTTTAAATTATTATTATTATCATAATTATTATTATTATTACATTTTAAATTATTATTAGTATTATATTTTAAATTATTATTATTATTATTATTATTATTACATTTTAAATTATTATTAGTATTATGTTTCAAATTACTAGTATTACTGTATTTTAAATTATTATTATTATTATTATTATTATTATTACATTTTAAATTATTATTAGTATTATGTTTCAAATTACTAGTATTACTGTATTTTAAATTATTATTATTATTATTATTATTATTATTATTATCATTACATTTTAAATTATTATTAGTATTATATTTTAAATTACTAGTATTATTGTATTTTAAATTATTATTATTATTATTATTATTATTATTATTATTACATTTTAAATTATTATTAGTATTATATTTTAAATTACTAGTATTATTGTATTTTAAATTATTATTATTATTATTATTATTATTGCATTTAAAATTATTATTATTATTATTATATTATTATTATTATTATTATTAGATTAGATTAGATGATGTTCTCCTCATAATATTGACATTCTTATGGTTCTTGTGCTCGGCTTTTCTTTTCTTTTTCCAAGTGCCACATGAACACAAACCCTGGGTCCTTGGAGTCTCATGTTCCTAAACCCACTGGTGTCAGGTGGTTGTGGGCTCCTCCTGTGCTTCTCCTGTAAAAGTGGGCTGTGATCCGCCTGTAGGAGTCAGTAAAAACACCTTCTGCTGCTCCAAACTCCAACTTCATTTCCTTCTTGTCCACGCACAAAACTCTGTCCCACCTCATCATCAAACACAGACGTGGAGCGGACACACTGAACTGCCGTGGGCTCCGATCTGTGCGTTTGGGAAGGAAAATACAAGCTTAAATAGAGTGGGTTTTTCCTCTGTGGAGCAGGACTGAAGCGGAATACAAACGGGAAAGAGGTCCGAGTGGAAAGTTTGAGTGGAAGCTGTTGAAGTTCCGTGGCAGTCAGTTGGGTTTTCCAGGATTTGGTGTCCTGTCCTGTCCGTGGGTTTGACAGGACTGCACAGGAAAGTGTCCACGGAGCAGGACGTGGAACAGGTAAGAGCATGGTGTACTTTATTTATGTTTATGGACAGCAGCGGAGGGCTGGGGGACAGTTATTCCACGCAACGTGACGCCCTACAGAGTTAGTGTTCACAGTGTAGTGACTCTGAAATAAGAGATTTAAGAAAAGAAGAGAAGGAGAGAAAAAATATAAGAGATTTAAACATGAAAAAGTCCAGCAAAGTAACAAATAAATAAAATAAATAAAATTAAAAAATAAAAGCGATTTGAACATGAAAAAGTCCAGTAAAGTAAAAAAAAAAAAACAAAAACAAAAAAATAAAATAAAATAAAATTAAAAAAAAAAAAAAGAGATTTGAACATGACAAAGTCCAGTAAAGTAAAAAAAAAACAAAAACAAAAAATAAAATAAAATTAAATTAAAAAATTTAAAAAAAAAAAAAAAAAAAAAAAGAGATTTGAACATGACAAAGTCCAGTAAAGTAAAAAAAATGAAT